>NC_080103.1:51820710-51838210 GCF_950005125.1 Chionomys nivalis | reverse complement strand
CCCACAGATGCACACAAAACTGAAAACATTTATCTGCAGATAGAAATTCAGCAACCTTCCGAAGTCTAGGGGAGAATACTCGGCCTTTGTGTCTTCTGTAATGTATTTTCTTCTTGCTGAGTGGGGAAGGACACTTGCTTGGAAATTTTTAACTCCAATTATGCTGCCGTATTAGAATGCTTGTATTTGCTCCTCTCCCTCGCTTAGGTTTATGGGGCAATTTAAAATGTTTTCTTTATTTAGTGAGTGTTAATTACATGAGATTGTGCAGTTTTACAAAGTTTCCTAGTAGGGGAGGAATACAGAATAGCTATTTAAGAATCAGAATCTTATTTTTTTTTTATTACAGATTAGCCAGTTACCTCACCTGGTGTGTAGAGTCTTCTTTAAGCTCTGCCAGCACCCAGAAGGACTTACAAGTTTTATAACTTCAAGTTTAATGAAGTCAGTCTATAGGATATCGCTAAGGGCAGTGAATGAGCGACACCAGTATTTTGAGAAACTCACTTTGAACTTGAGGCCAGGTCATTTATAATTACAGAAGTTCCCCAAATAAAATGGTGGATCCCATGCCCCCTCCTAATGTAAAAGCTTTACACTCCCCCAGTGTATGTCTTAACTGGCTATGTTGCTGGCTTAATGCTGTCTCTGGACTTAGTAAATTATTTTTTTTTAAAAAAAAAAGTATTACAGCTTATTCCAACATGCTTGGTGAGAAGGGTAGAGTGAGGAGGTGGGAGGGGTATTAGGTTGTGAAGACGGAGCCCAGACAGTGACCATGTTAGGACTAAGAGCAGAGGGCACTTTGGCATGTGAGCAGGACCCCAGCAGCTCCTCACTGAGTAAGAGGACGTCAGTGATGGGGAGTAGGGAAGTGGGAAGATGGTCGGCTTGTGTTTACAGGATTGCCTGTGTTGTACCTTTCACGGGAGGTGGCTGCTTTCCACACTTTGGTCGGGATGAGAGCTGTAGGGTGTTCATAATGGAACGCAAAATATGGAGTAGGCAGTGAAGGAGAATCTGCTAGCGTATACTTTCTTTATGTTGGAAGGTGCCTCCCTCATAAAACAGAGGGAGACAAGTGGCCTTCAAAAATTAATTGCACATAAAAGACATAAGGAAATAAAACTTAGGGAGATGATCGTGCCGGGCACTGGTGAGGCATTGGGTTTTGGGGGGTGGTGGTAATTGAGCACCTTTTCCTGTTGGCATGAGCGTCTCCCATTTTTGTCCTTGGTGTTTGCCTCCCTGTGAGCACGGCCCGTTCACAAAGCGGTTTCCGTCAATCAAGGCTGTGGGCAAGCTGAGTGTGGGCCGGAGAGGTTCCAACGAGAGGGCAAGAGGGAAGACCTAATGAAAATGCGCTTCCTAGGGGAACACAAGCTGCCTTTTGGAGAAAGCTCTAAAGTGATTTCCCCCAAACCCTGTGGCGTTTCCTTTCTACGGGAGATGAGATGAGATGAGGAGGAATGACAAATAGTTCCATTTTATTATTTTCTTTTCTCTCCTCCATGTTTGGGGGTGGAGAAAAATTGGATACTTATTTTGGCCATTTTCTTTCCATTCACAGAACCAATCACATGTGAGCGCAGGGTGCATAGTAAATACAGTTAGCCTCTGTCTTAAACACGATGAGTTGAGGACTCTTCTGGCCTTTGACATGCAGTTCAGGTGTCCCCTTGTATGGGAAGCATCAGTCACATCCTCTGACTCCTTTAAACGTTTGCTCTGAAATGTGCTATTCAGTTACCGGGTTGCGGCCCTGGCTTTTGTATGTTCTGAGGAAGATAAGTTTAAGCTTTTCAACTGAAATCTCATATTGCCTGAAGTCTGGATCCAGTGACGTTTGAAGACCTTCACAGTTTGATGGTTTCTGTTATTTGGAGGAGGCTTGGCCAGTCCCAAAACTACAGTGCTTTCTACAATATTAGAAAAATCAGAAATTGGGACTCGTTTTATTTCCCTGTATGGATAGATTTCTGCCTGCTCTGGAATTTTTTCTTCCCTTCAGAGGTGTGAGGAGACCTTCTAGAATATTCTCTGCTTTAGTTGGAGGGAGAATTCGCAAAGCTTTCCGGGTTGCATATCACTTCATGTCTCCCCACAGTTACGTAATTGGTGTTGTGTGTGTCCATCGTAGAGGACATTTGATGCTCATTTATTAAATATGCTTGCTGGCTGCTGGCGCATCTTTGTTCTGGACAGACAAATTACCTTTCTCACACCGAGCTTCCACTCTGGGGAATTGAGCCTCTACCACTTTAATTAGCTTGGAAGTGGGGGTTGGAGACTCAGGCTTTCCATAAGTTAGGGGAAGGGTGAAAGCAAGAACTTCCTGAGGTGCTCCAAATGTCATTTTTTAAAAAACGTCAAAACCTAGTAGACATTATTCCGTTTGGGTAATTGCAAGCAGACTCTGTTTGGCGGCTGTGCGCTGCTGTCTGTAACTTCAGATGCTGGAGTTAAGCGTCACATCGGTCTGTGTTCTTCAGTTCATCTTGGGTCATTAGCACGTCACATGTATTGATTTCTATGCCTGTAATATTTATGTAACATTTACGTGACCAAGGCAGGAAACTGGGAAAACGACACACCTGTACGTTTGAACATGGACTATGTCACACACGCATGCCCTAGAGGGAGAAGCCAGTGTGGGTCAAGAGGTGTGTGTTACGTGAAGAACACAATAATAATGCCATCTCATCCATAATAAGGGACACCTTTGTTACCCCTTCTTTACAGGGGAGGAAACTGAGCCAGTTTAAGTCACTTGCCACAGGTGACACAATTGAGCCCATACAACCCAAAGCTTCTTAGGAACCTTGCTCTGAATGGCCCTGTGGCTATTATAAAAGTCCAAGATTCCCCCCTATGAGGCGAGGCCTTCTGATCGATTACCTTTGGAGAGGAACTCGCTTTGCCAGGGTTCAAGGATGGTAGACGCCTATACGTGAAGCTTCTCCGAGTCCATTTGCCATCTTACACGCTCTGCTAGTGAAACCCCTTCTGCTCTGGAGCAAGGCGCACGGAGGTCACAGTTGGAAAGTAATTGAACAAAAGACAATTAGTGACCACAGAGACGGCCCAAGCTGCGCGGTTAGAGTCGAACACCTCTCCGGTTTAGCGTTTTTTGGCTAAGATGCCCGTTTCTATTTCTTGCAGGTCTGCTGAAAGGTCAGAGTGATGCAGAGTGCGTGCCTTCATCTCAGATTCTGTTCATCGCAGGTGGATCCCATGTGTCTTCAGTAGACAAGTCACCTTTGTAGCCAGCACCAGTGCCAGCTCCATGCCATCGCACCTTCTTTAGGCTTGAGTGCCCTTCCTGCATTTATTGGTGTATTAAAATGACTGAATATGGACATTAAGGACTCCATGAACCTGGGCTAATGGGAGACGGTAGCGGAAATGAAAAAAGATCCACGGAAGGACATCTTGGGGAGGGGGGAGGGTGCTTGGGGGGAGGGAAATGACTAATGAAGCTAATTAAAAGAAGCATTGAAATCTGCTTTCTTCCCTCATTAACAATTAGCAGGGCACCGGCCAGAGTTTGTACCCTGTGTTTTACCTTAACAACATTCTGTTTGCTCTTTGTATATTTAAGTGTTGTTATGAAATGTGTTTCAATCAAACTGAACATGAGTTAAAGGAAAAGAGAGATGTGGCTTTTGTGATATTATATCACGAACACTTTTATTGTATCTCTGTAAAATACAATGTATGTATGCATGTGAGTGGTCTCGTCCTGATGTTGCTACGCCCATGGCAAAGGTTAAAAAAAGAAAAGAAAAGAAAAAATTACAAAAAAACAAAAAAGGAAAAAAAAATCAGGCTCATAGCCGGTACTATGTAGAAAATTCCCCCGACTTCTAATTTGCTGAATGAAGAAAAAAAATCTTTTATTTGTGATATTTTCAGAGACATTTGCTCTAGTATGGTGTATTTAAATAATAAAAACTGAAAAGAAAAATATGCAACAGAGTTTGGGTTTAAGCACTGCTTTTTCCTCTTATGTATTTTGGAAAAATTTGTGATATTTTTGTTGTTGTTGTCTATAACAGACATTTAAATTTGGGGGTGAGGGTGGAGTTGATAACTGTATTTAGCTCCAAGCTAATAAAGTCGTCCTCAGATTATTTAACCATGCCATTTTAAGTTGAGAATGTCGTGGTAACAGCGGCACATGTCACCAGAGTCTTCGGTGTGGCTCCGTGACCGCTAGTTGGCTGTTTGAGCTTTGCTCTCAGTGGGAAAGCCTTGGGTGTTGGGCACAGGCGCGTGAACGACTCCAGCACAGCCATCTTCTCGCGTCAGGTTTTGTAGCTCGTGAAGGCGGTCACAGTTCTAGAGCCCTGTGTGTGTAACCTGAAGTCCCCTTAGTTGAGGGGCGATGGCGGTCTTGGGTGGACAAGGCAGCGTTGTCTGGTGAGCCCTGGGACTGCTGCCCTGCTGGAGCCTTGCTGCTTTTGAGCTTCTTTTGATGCCTTTTCCTTGTGTTTACTGCAGGAGGATTCAGCTCTCCTTTGGGCTTGAGGTAATTGCTGGCTCCTAGTTGCTAATCGGTCTCCCCCACAGTGCCTGCAGTGCCTACAGAGGTTCCTATGGAAGGTGTGGGGTCCCCTGCTTCAGTAGCTGCCCTGTTCCTACTGGACCTAGCAAGAGCCAAATGGGCCTGGATGCCAGGGTGGCCCTGTGGCTAACGGTTACATGAGGGCAGACCTCAGCTGCAGCCTCACAGGCTACTGACACCTGGATTTTCATGCTGCTAAGGCTGTTTTCCAAAAATAGTGTTTTATTTTGTTGGAGCAAAGCTCCTGATGAAGACCCTGCTAACTTTCTGCTTCCAAAGATCCCAAGTCAGGTGGGCAAGTTGGTTGTTGAAATGGCAGACCTTCTGTACAAGAATTTAAAGGCAGACTACTAAAGTGAATCATTTGCCTGTGTTTTATAATGTTTCATAAAAAGAAAATGCAAGGAGAATAACATGATAAATACATGTGTGTACACCACACACCCACACAACACACAATCTAAGGTGGATCCCTGGAGAATGTCTCTAAAGTTGTTCTGATTTGAACTCCTTCCCCCTTTTCCCTTAAGATACTTTTCTGAAAGGTTTCCGCCCGTTCCAGTGGGAAGGGGGAAGGTGTTCAGAGGAGTGCAGACATCTCCGTTTTTAGTGAAAGCATTCATGTCACAGGTGGTGTGGAAATTCAAAGGACGTAGCTAATAACTTCTAGTAATACAGTATGGCGTTCGGTGATGGGGAGGGCAAAGGTCATTCCCGCCTTTTAAATGAACTATTATATAGCTGGCTCCTCAAGCGCGGTGGCGTATTTCCTAACGAGCTCCTAAAAGCATTTCTTAAGTTGCAGACCTATAAGATTACAAATGTCACTCATGTTAGTGTAATCCACATGCAAGTGCTGCAGCAGTCTCTTTGATGTGCTAAATTGGAGAAGGACTAATGGGGCTATGAATATACAATAGAACATATTTAAGTAGTAGTCTTGCTTTAGGTAAAACACTTTCTCGAAACCAGAGGCATTTCAAACAATAAAACCCGACTCTAATGGAGATGCTCGATGTGGATAGACAGCTACTAAAAACACTCGGGTTTATCCTGATATGAGCAGCGTTGTGTGCAGTTCCTCCCCCAACCCCAGCGTTCCTTTGGGAGAAAAAGACCCCTGGGCTTACCCACCTTTCTTCCACTGTGCTTATGATGTGGGTGTGTGTTCTTCTGAAAGGCCTTCACATGAACCACGTCACCCAGCAAGACAGGCCCCGGTCCTTACGAGCATGCACAATAAAAATAAAAGCAAACATTACCGAGCCTCGCTGAACTCCTGATAAAAAATTATGTTTATGATACATATAAATGTCTCAGTCATGCAAATTGTCACCCTTGCTAATGGAACAATTCTGTGCGAAGATTGTCCTCCAAAGGGGTTGAACGTTGCAATGCATTTTTTTTTTAACCTGTCTGCCTGGACTTCCACATCCTGCAAAGCCCGGGAGCCTGAAGACTTTCCAAACCAAATCATTCCCCACAAGAAACTACTTCCAGCTCTTCTTGATTTATTAGGAAATAGTTTCAGCCGGACTGTTGTATTGTATACCACAAAGTGAGGAGACTGTGGCCTGGAAACGGTGCCTGTGAAATTACCAGCC
This sequence comes from Chionomys nivalis, assembly GCF_950005125.1. Taxonomy (NCBI): domain Eukaryota; kingdom Metazoa; phylum Chordata; class Mammalia; order Rodentia; family Cricetidae; genus Chionomys; species Chionomys nivalis. Next base: position 51,832,039 of record NC_080103.1, on the reverse strand, counting down.
TCTTAATATTAACAATATTTAAATTCTTTCTGCTGCTCTTATTCACACTGAATTTGAAACAACTAATCATCTAAAATGAAGCTCTTAAATTAAATGCCTTTAAATGTCAATATAGTAAGATTCTAATGTGCAGTACTGGTTACATAAAATATTTCTTAGGGTCAATAAATTATGGAACAAACAGTGAACCCAAGAGCTATCTATCAAGAACAGAGTGAAGAGTTTCCATAGAGTTTAAAGAATTGTTCTGAATTAAAAATGGTTGCCCGAAGAGACTTTCAGGGGCGGGGTAGGTGGGTGGGGGCGGGTGGAGGTGTGTGTGGGGGTGCATCCCATCCTGGGCCCTCACTTTATAAGGTTGTTGGAAACACGAATCCTTTACACGTTCGTGTTCATCTTGGTTGTTTTACCGAGACTCACCTATTGTCAGTCCAGCCAAGTCACAGGAATGCTTACTGCAGTTAAAAAGCAATTTGTTTCCACGCAACTGCAATTAAAGTATTACCAAGCAGCCATTTTAGATTGGCAGTTCTCTGAAGGCATGTTAAGCAGCCAGCGAGTCGCGCTTGGAGAGGCTGGAATCTGACTAGCGGCGGAGGATAACACCTTCCCCGACAGCGAGCACCTAGTCAGCTGGCATTTGTAGCCCTCTGCTTCCACTGTACACGCGCGGAGAGCAACAAGTCAGGACCGATTTTTGGATGATGAACTTGTAACTCACCTCCAGTGACTAGGATCGTCGGCTGCTCAGGGCGTGTTTTATGCGCATGCAGATGTGCGCACGCAACCTAGAGGGACTGTTTCCAAGTTCGGATTGATTCTGCTGAGAATGGACTGCGACTCAGAGGCCTCCAGCCAATAATGGACTACAGGTCCTGACATGTTACAGCTGTGTAAACAGGGCTGTTCTCCCCCTAAATCACGACTAATAAAGCACAGGATGAAAAATCGACCCTGGAAAGCCATGTAATGATTCGGTCAGAATGGACAGTCCACCCAAGTCCCTACTTTGCCGACCTCAACTCCCAGCTGATAGGGGAGTCTTAGTGGGTGGTGGCGGCACTACCGGTCTACCCCGACTTGCTGGGTGTAAACAGTTTCCTTGTTTCTTTGTAAATCTGAGTCCAGAATGTGAAATGCAGAGGTTTCCCTGAAGATCCGAGACACTGGCCTTAGAGTCTAAGAGAGGACATATTTCAGAAGCTATAGAGTTACTGCTGAATCTTAACCAGGTTGGGAACAATCACTAGCTAGTTCAAGCAGGAGGCGCCTCACCGGCCTTCAGCCCAGAAAGATCTCCTACCTGGAACCAAAAGGTTTACCCTCCCTAAGTTTCCAAACGCATTTTCCTGCTACGTGTTTCCCTATGTGTTGTTTGAGTTATCTTGTTTTATTTATTTATTTATTTTTGAGAAAACACTAAAGATGTTCTTCCTAAATTAATTGTTCATTTTCAGTGAATTGACTGTTTCAGAAACTGTAAAGCCACAGACTCTAAGGACAAAGTGAATTTCTAAATGAAGATTAACTATGGAAGCTGGGAAGGAAATTGATTGCTTGATCTGCAGTTGTTTGCCTTTTTCTTTAGAAGTTTGCTGGAGACGGGTGTGTCAAATTTTGAACATTCCTTTCAGGCTTCTGATTCAATTTCTGTCACCAAGCGTGGGCCTTACGGTTGCCATAAACCTCACAACTCTAGCTAGAATACTTCCTGTAAGAATTCCACCTTGCAATTCCATAGAGTTTTAGAAATGTGTTCACATTTACAGTAGACACACATGCATGTAGTCTCACGCAGCCTTCATGGTAGTCCTCTTACTTAGTATTCAGTTTTATGGGATGGGGGGTGTTCCTCTTTTGCTGTTGCTTTGTAGGCCGGGTGAGACGGGGGTCTTTGTTCTTTAGCCCAGGCTGGCTCCAATCTCATGATGATCCTCCTGCCTTAGCCCCCGATGTACTGGGATGACAGGTGTGTGCCCCCGTGCCTGGCTTGTATTACTCAGTTTTCTGGATGACTCATTTGAGGTTCTGAGAGGTGACTCAGCGTGCAAGGTGAGGGAGGGAGTGCTCACTGAAAGGCTAAAGTTTAAGAGAGTGTAAAAAGTTCTCAGTGATTCATGTTTACTGTATTGCTTCTTAGATGTGAAATTCATATTAAAAGTCAATAACGAACAGAATATCACACCTTTATGTAAGTGCTGGAGAGGTGGCTCAGTGATTGAGAGTACTTGCTGCTCTTTCAGAGAACCTGAGTTCTGTTCCCCAAGCCTGCACTGGGGAGCCCACAAATCACCTGGAGCTCTAGCTCCCATTCTGTCGTCTGGTCTCTGCTGGAAACTCAAGACACATGAGATGCACATACAGACACATCACATGCACACACTCCACATAGCATATGCATATACAGACACACAGACATGTACACACACCTACATGGTATATGTATGTACAAACAAACAAACACACATGCACATCACATGACATATACATATCCAGATACATGCATGCACATACATACACATAAATTTACACAAATAAAGATACAAAATAATTATGTGCAGGACGAATATATGTACTCGTTTGCCTCCATCTTCAGCGTGGTAAGGCCCCGTTTTTTTGTTTGAACTCTGGGCATTTGCAGAAAACAGCCTTCTAAGTTGTGAGAATCCAACAGCAATACACTTCCTCCTGTGGCCCCATAGATAGTTTCTTTTCCCTGAAAATATTAAGAGATTGTATTTTATCCTTCCCCAACCTGAAATATTAACTGGTGTAGATTGCTGCATATTTCAGCTTCACCGCTAAAAGAACATCTTTTTCAGCATTAAGGAATCCCAACTACCTTATCACAAGTAAGTATAAATTCATAATGACTCTGACCACAAATTGTTGCTGAGAAAAAGAAGACTTTAGGAATCATATTAGTTTAGACAGCAAGACGGATAAATATATTACACACAAACTAATAGATGGTATTTTTTAAATCTTCAGTTGAACTAGTGGTTTAAGCGATATAAAAGGCCAGTGAGTTATCAATCTCTTTAGCGTATGTGTGTGATTGTATACATGTGCATGCATGTATATATATATATGTGTGTGTATATGTATATATATATACATATACACACACATACATACACATACACACAAAGAAATATATGCATGAGCTCGCATGTGCCCTCACTTGGGTGTGGGTGTGTGGAGGTCAAAAGTCACCATTAGGTCTTTTAATTGATTCTCTGCCTAGTTATCTGGTTATTTGACATACACACAGAGACCCACCTGCCTCTGCCTCCTAAGTCTAGGGTTAAAGGGGTGCCACCACATTGGCCTTTGTCACCTTATTTTTGAGATATTTTCAGTGAGGTTTTGGCTGACTGGGTGTGGACAGCAAGCTCCAGGGCTCCTCTTCTTGCCTCCGAGAGCTGAGATTGCAAGTGTGCACCACTCTCAGCTCTAGATGGCAAGTGTGCACGGCCACACTCAGCTCTAGATGGCGAGTGTGCACCGCCACTCTCAGCTTTAGATTGCGAGCGTGCACCGCCACTCTCAGCTTTAGATTGCGAGTGTGCACCATCATACTCAGCTTTAGATTGTGAGTGTGGGTCCCTACTCTCAGCTTTAGATTGTGAGTGTGCGTCCCTACTCTCAGCTTTAGATTGTGAGTGTGCGTCCCTACTCTCAGTGTTTTACCTATGCTGGGGATCCCAACTAAGGTCTTCATGGTTGCACAGCAAGCACCTTAGCGCTCAGTATTAGCTACTTTTCTGTTGTTGTAATAAAATATGGTGACAAAGCAGTTTGAGGAAGAAAGGGTTTATTTTAGCTTATGGCTCCTGTCTGTCACAGCGGGGAAGGCGTTGCACAATGGCAAGGGCAGAAGCTTTGGTAATATTTTTATCCACACACAGGAAGCAGAGAGCAAGAGAACAGGAAACAAGCAAGGCTAAAACGCTAAGAGCCCACCCGCAGTGACACTTCCTCCAGCAAATGTGCACCTCCTAACGGTTCCATAACTTCCCAAACAGCACTGCCCACTGGTGACCAAACGTTCAAATACGCGAGCCTATTTCTCATCTGTACCTTTACACCACCTGCACTGTCTCCCTAGCTCAAAGTTGAATTATTACAAGTCCTGGCAAAGCAGGTGTGGTACCTGCAATCCTAGCACCCTGGATTTGGAACCCGGAGATAAGGGGAGCAAGGCCGATTTTGGCTACATAAGACTCTGTCTCTAAGTAAGTACACAAGTAAATAAATGTAAAAGTTATTGTGTATTTATATAAAATACATATACACACAGACATGGCAATTTTTATAGAAAGTTTTTACTTGTCTTAGCATATGTGGAAAGCATACATATGATGAGAAAAAACCAATATTTGTATTTGTTTTTTTAAGATAGAAGAGCACTGAAGTATTCAAATGGAACAGATTATACTTTTAATTACATCCAAACAGAATTCTAAGCTGATTTTTAAAAAATTTGTTGGCTGTTCTTCCTATTCTTTCATTAATTGCCAGAGTCCAAAAAGATATCAAGATTTGTAAATAAATTACTGTAACACACCATTAGATCCAAGCTGCTCTCTCTACAAAGAGCAAAATAGTAAAGGAGAAAGGCTAAAAGCATGCTCCACTTTAACAAAACATTCTTTGATGTTGTTGTAATGGTTAAGCCAAAAGACTTACTTTTATTGCACACACACACACACACACACACACGGTTCTCATGGGTTTTAGTGCCAAGGTACCACATCTCAATACCCAACATTTTCTTCATTTTTTTTCCTTGTAATATCTCACAACTCAATGGCCCTTTGCAGGTTATCTGTTTAATCTTTTATTCTATTATGTACAAGAGAAGAACATTAGCCAATATGTATTTATTTCAGTCTAAAGATTAAATTGCCCTTCTCCCTGGATACATATGGCTATACACATATCCCCTTTAAGCGGGAAGGTTCTAGAAAACATGCATAAGTGAATATACTTAGACATTCAAAACTGTGGAATAGTAAATTGGTGTGGGAGTTCCTTCTGTTTGTGTGTTGTTTTCATTGGTTAATGAATAAAGAAACTGCCTCGGCAGGGCTCTTGGGTGCCTTCTTGGCCGTAACTGCCTTGGCCTTTGCGTTCTCTCTCACATAAATAGCAAGACAGTCTGTATTTGTTATTAAATTATGTGCATATGTGAATGCCTGTATATATGTATGTATTCTCTGTGGGCAGCTGGTGCTTGCAGAGGTCAAAAGAGAGCATCAAATTCTCTAGAAACAGGCAGTTTTGAGCCATCATTAGGTGCTGGGAACTGAACCTGGGTTCTCTGCAAGAGCTGCAAGTGCTCTTAACCCCTAAGCCATCTCTCTCTGCAGCCTAACTGTGTATGTTTGCTCTGTGTTTCTTCTTGATTCACACTTGTGAAGTAGGAAGTCTGGGGCAGTAGGTAGTGGTAGAGAGATCACCACTGTCTTAAGGACAACTAATCCCTCCTACTGCTTTCTATAACATGGCCACAAACTGACGTAGATTTTAGTGTTTCTATAAATACCTTTCTTCCTAGTTAGGCTTTTTCTTTTTCCTCTCCTCTCCTCTCCTCTCCTCTCCTCTCCTCTCCTCTCCTCTCCTCTCCTCTCCTCTCCTCTTCTCTCCTTTCCTTTCCTTTTCTCCCTCCTTCTCCCTTTCCTTCCTTCCTTCCTTCCTTCCTTCCTTCCTTCCTTCCTTCCTTCCTTCCTTCCTTCCCTTTATCCCAACTAGACACAAGCTAGAGTTATTCATGAAGAGGGAACCTCAATTGAAAAAAAATACCCCCTACAGTGTTGCCTGTAGGCAAATATGTAAGGATTTTCTTGATTCGTGATTGATGGGAAAGGGCCCAGCCCACCGTGGGAAGTGCCACCCACCCCCTGGGCAGGTGGTTCTGTGTAGTATAAGCTCAGGCTTCTTATTAACTAACTCTTACATCTTAAATTAACCCACTTCTATTCATCTGTGTATCACCATGAGGCTGTGGCCCACCAGCAAAGCTCCAGCATCTCTCTCCTTCAGCAACTACATGGCGTTTCCTTCACTCTGCCTACTCTCTCTCTATTCCCTTCCTGGCTTTACTCTGCTAAGCCATTGGCCAAAATAGCTTTATCCATTAACCAATAAAAGCAACACTTATACAGAAGGACTTCCCACATCAACAGAGCGAGTTCTAGGACAGCCCAGGCTACACAGAGAAACCCTGAAAAATAAAACAACAACTGCAACACAATTCAGCTTATATGGAAGTTTCTTCTTCCTCCTCCTCCTCTGATTCTTCTTCTTTCCCCTCCCCCCTTGCCCTCTTTAAGTATTTATGGAGAAATTCTATCACAGAAATAAGGGGAGTAAAGAGACTGGTGAAAAATCTAATAAATTCTTAAAAAAAGAGAGATTGGTGAAAAAAACTGCTTGACTCTTGGAGTAAGGTTGAGGGGCTGGGTCTTGCCAGAGATCAGAGCTGAGCAGACTGTTTCTCAATGCTGCCCCACTCTGGGCCTCATTTCAATGGCTATATCTTATTTCCTTATTGTTAATCAAACTCTCCATCCGAGGGACCCGTGAACAGGTGCCGTTAGCGTACACGGTGACTCTCAATCCTTGTTGCTGGTGCAGAAAGCCAGGGAATGACTGTGACTTTAGGTCTCAGATACAGTGTTGTTGGTTTTTGAAAGTGGTAACATGTCACAGGTGTGTCTGGGGAAAGCAAAAGCCAGATGAAAATTGTAACGAAGAGCAGAATCCACAGTTTTTAGAGATGACTGGGGGAGCCATTGCAGCAAGACTTTCTCTTTCTGGTTTGTTAAAGTCTCCAAGACAGAAGTACAGACAGAAGAGGCAGAGGAGAGGTTTGTGGTTTAGAAGTGAGTGCATGGGCCTCATAAACTACCCTGAATTTTAAAGGTTAGGTGACCCTAAATGGATTCTGACTCTCAGGATTTTAGCCAGATCTTCCTTCATGGGAATGGATGGAACTGACAAACCTCCAGGCACTTCCTGCTGCAGGCAATTGGTTTTTAGCCTCTTTAAGTAATGAAACATGTTTAGTTTGTTGTTACTGTTGCTGTTTTTAAGAAGAAGAAGAAAGAGAACTCTGGCTGGTTTTGAAGCTCTCAAAAACCCTGTAACATGGACGGGCCAAATCAAGGTCCAGCAGTAATATTTCATTAGTAATTTTTCTTTGTTATAACCTCTATCTCTTCCTTCCTTCCTTCCTTCCTTCCTTCCTTCCTTCCTTCCTTCCTTCCTTCCTTCCTTCCTTCCTTCCTTCCTTCCTTCCTTCATTTTTCTGGCTTTGAATTTGATCTTCAGTAGGAAATCCAAAGGACTCTGTTTCTGGAATCCCTTGTTTTATATGCAGATGGCATGTTAATGAACTCATTACTGTGCATTTTATCTGGCTCTGGACACATTTGTGACATTATTTTTCAAAACAAAATGGGGTTAGGCAGTTGGTTGATTGAGCTTGAAAGGAATTGGGGCGTTCTCAAAATACCACTAACCTATTCCAGGTGCCTGCAAGCTGTCCTGTGAACGAACTCCTTACCTTCTTAGAAAAGGCGCTTAGATTTCTCTGTATCCCTACAGACATAGAACCTCCTGTCTCCCATTGTGTCCAGCCAGGCCCCATTCTAAGATGAAGGCGGGGGTTTCCTTCTGGGTCCTCTTTGCTGTTGTGGGTATTTGTGTGTTATTACACTAGACTCTGTTCCTTTACTGCCTTCCTAGTCAGAGAAGAGGCCATGGGTGATATGTTGTGATGATCCATCCTGGCCTACGAGGTTATAGGGAGTTCTCTGCTTTCCCTGTACAAAGGCCCCTCCCCTTTTATCTGAAAGCGTATCATAAGGCCCATATCGAACCGCTGCATGGGACAGGCCAGAACCAAGTCAGAAAACACTTGGAATCTAATTCCAGTCCTGAAGGGAAGTCAAATGGCAACTCTGATTAAATTTGTCTTTCTAATCAAATATTAGCCATGGGCTAATCATTTAATCTCACTACCTTATTTTGCCCATCTGTTAAATAGGAATTTACCGATAGCAGCTGTATTTGCCAGTGCATTACATGTAACTCATTAAAGAGAATGGGGCTGTCTAGTCTAAGGATAATATTCTCTGGATTGTGAATATGGACGCCAGAAGTTATCTTCTCTGATCTAAGATGTAGTTATAAGGTCTCCTGTCCACTTCAAAAATGTTTTTGGCCAGATTCTTGGCATGTCCGCTCCAGTGTATGCGTGTGTTGGGAGGTGATATTTGATCCAAAACAGTGGTAACACTCAAAGGATTTATTTGTGCTTTAGAATGTATTATGTAATTTTAAAATACATGGTAATAATGTTTTTGTCAGGCAGATGTTATGCTAAATTTGTAATTCCAGAAACTCAGGCCAAATAGTTGCTAGAAGGTAGTTCAAGAAAGGAATGAATGTCTATTGAACAAGCCTATGGACCAGGCCTGTGTGTGTGTGTGTGTGTGTGTGTGTGATTCCCAGCAGGCAGTATGAAGATGCTCCCATTCCCACATTAGCAGTGGGTAAAGCTGAAGTAGAAGGATTAACCAATTAACCACAGTTAATTTTATCGAGGTCAAGTCACTGGGCCAAGGTCACACAGCTGTTGTGTGGGAAGAGGCAACTCTGAAGCCAGTACCTTGTTAAGGTCCCCACAGTGTCCTGCAGGACAGCATCTTGGGAGTAGAGCGTAAGCACAGCATCCCCTGGTCTGCTGGTTTATGGTGGAGTTGGTCCTGTGTACTGAAAATGCCCGGTTACCTTAGGAAACATCAATCTAGCTATCTATCTCAGTTTACACATGAAAATGTAGGGTCTTCTTGAGAACACACTTTTGTTTTAAGGACCAAACATTTATTTTCTTTTGCATGACTGCTAGGGGGAGGAGTAAGGGATTAGCTGATAATTCAAATAGAGTTAGCAGCAGCTGAGCTCAGAGCTTCACTGATAGGCTTGTTTTGCTCCAAGTCCATGTGTGAACCAGACTGGTGTCCTGAAGATAGTGAGGCCTAACTCCATCGAGTCTCTGCTGCTTTGCTTGTGGAATAAACTGGGGAAAATGTCTAAATATTTGGTACTTTATGTCTTCATTTCTGGAGATCTTAGAGTAGTGACTTTCTTCTTCTTCTTCTTCTTCTTCTTCTTCTTCTTCTTCTTCTTCTTCTTCTTCTTCTTCTTCTTCTTCTTCTTCTCCTCCTCCTCCTCCTCTTCCTCTTCCTCCTCCTCCTCATTTTCTTCCTCCTGCTTCTTTTTCCTCCTCCTTCTTTCCCTTCCTTTTCCTTCTTTTTACATCACAATTGAGAGATTTAGCAAACCTTATTAGCACTGTTAAAATAAGGTGAGCCAAGCTCTGGATTGGTTAGCAAAATTTTTCTTTACATTTTCTAAAAATATCCCCAGTTGTGAGTCACTCTCATTTATCAAAAGAGCTCCACTAGATCTGTAGCTATTTTTTCCTTCATTTGCTGTTAGACAAACCTTTGGTTGCAGTGTATTTTAATTTCATTTGACCCACTTCACTCTAGGAAGCTTTGAATGAGTACAATCCCACAATCCCTTTTTGACTTTTTCCATGGTCCTTGCAGGAAACAAGTTAAAGATTGTGGGTGTTTATAAACTGGGTCTTCAAGTCTTCCTCCACATCAAGAAGGAGACTACACGGGAAAAGATAAATTTCAGAGGCCAGGGAGATGGCTCAGCAGGCAAAATGCTTGCTGGGCAAACCTGACAAACTGAGTTTGGGTCCCCAGAAGTGATATAAAAGCTGCAGACAGTAGTGTGTAACTGTAATCTCCATGTGATATAAAAGCCTCTGCTGGGAAATGAGAGGCAGAGACAGGGGAATTGCTAGAGCTGGGAGTTGCCTAGTCTGGCATTTGGGCAGTGAACAGAGAGAGAGCCTGTTGCAGCTGAGGTAGGTGTGGACCAACCCCTGAGTTTGTTCTCCGTCCTCCACATAAACATACGTGAGTGACACACATGGAGAAGAGAAAGATGGAGAAAGAGAGAAACCTAGACTCTAGGTTAGTACTCGTGGATACATGATCGCAGATTTGATTTTATACTCTGTATCGGCACACAATGCTGCCTCCATAAGGAGACTTTCTGGATTTCCCAAGCGTGTTCCAGGCTCCTCTCTAGAAACTCTCCATTGTCCACATAGACCATGCATTCCGGGAGGTCAGATCTTGTCTCCGCTGTCTAGGTGACTGCCTGGCGCTAAAGAATTTTTGTTGAATGATGGAACAAACAAATGAATGAGGAAATGAAGGAGTGATGTGTCACCTGCAGAATTCTGGGTCTGTTGTATTCTGAACCTCAGCTAACTTATTCCAGGCTGGTTGAGCTGCAATTTCCTGGTCCATGCGAAGGGGGACTCATAGTCTGCCTTTAGCTGTCTTCATCTTCTCTGGATTACAGCTAGTTCCTTAAAATGAGTTTTACCTCAGTGACCCCTGATGGACCATCCTTCATTTTTAATAACGTGAGCATCTTTCTGTCCTGGGAGCTATACCCTCATCATAGGAAACATGCCCCTTGTTACAGGTCAAAAACCAGCTTTCTAGAAAGCACATACTAGAGGCGGCCAGAGCCTCCCCAAACATATATTTGGACTACTTTTACAATTCATACTATTTTCTCCAATCCTGCTCTAGGGGTCCCTTTAAATCTTTCCTCTCGAACTGTGCAAAGAATCACTTTCTGTGCCAGGCAAGGTTGAAGAAAGTTTCTGAGAAAAACTCTTTGTTTTCTGTCAGGCAGAGGATTTCGTTTTTCTTATTTTATTTGTCTTAGATGGCCACCATGGTCATCAGGCCCCTCTTGGGACTGTCTGGAAAAGGTCACCTTAGTCATCAGTCCCCACGAAAAGGGGTGCTAAGGTCAAAAGAAATCAAAGAGTATTCCTGGGGTTAGGAGTCAGCTCAGCTGGTTTCCTGCTCACCGCAGTGTTGAAGGATCTGAGTTCTGCCCTCAGCACCCGTGGAAGAAGCTGAGTCTGCAATTCGTCTCTGTAATCCCAATGCTGGGCAGAGACAGGGGAGGTTCCTGGGGGCTCAGTGGCCAGCCTGTTTAGCAGAATCAGTCAGTTCCAAGCTTAGTGAGAGACACTGCCTCAAAACCATAAGGTGGAGAAGTGACAGAGGAAGACACTTGACGCTGGCCTCTGACTTTCTTATGCATATAAGCTATGTAGCTGTGTGTCGGCGTGCACACAAACAGGGACACACTCACGCACACACAAAGAAAGAAAATAAAGAGTTTTCTTTTCTTGAGCTGGGTTTTCAGT
>NC_080103.1:51650710-51818210 GCF_950005125.1 Chionomys nivalis | reverse complement strand
AACTGCAGAAACGTAGCTGTGTGACCTCTGAAGCTAGGTCATGGAAGGTGATGCAGCTTCCAACCTTCAAGTGACTTGCTCTTGAGCTCTTGAACCTTAACATGCAATCTGACCAAGGTGAGGCATAGTGTGACAAGGTCCAAATGAGCCTTTGAGAGAAGGATAGAGCGCTACAGGAAGAGCCGGCTGTGCCTGGCGAGTCTACTCACCGTCACCTGTCAGAGCAACCTCTGACCTAGTGGAAGCGTTGCTGGGGTCTAGGCTCACCAGAGCTGTTAGGTGTTGTACAACGGTGATGTTTTCAGGGCAGCTCTGAGTCCTGGGAGTAATTTGTTATGGAGCAATAGCAACAATGGCACCGCATGGAAAAGAAGAATCACGCTACTTAGGCAGGTGTTTCCAGAGGATTCAGAAGCCAAGCAGGTAGACTGTTCCAGGCTTTTATGTGTACTGTTAGGTGAGCATGAGGCAGGGCAGCAACCAAACAGGGTGGAGCTATGTCCTGGTTTGCTCATGGCTGCTGGTGAAAGCTTCACCAAGTATCTTGATTTCTCTGGGCTTTCAGTGAATCACAGATACCTTAGTAGAACAGGAATCAGAAAAAAATGGGGATAGGATAGTAGAATATTAGCCTTCAATGACCCTCTTCCTTTAGCTAAGCCCTGTTTCCTAAAGGCTGTTATATCTAAAATAACCCCCTTCCCCAGCTAAAGGCCAAGTGTCCAGACATAGGAGCTTTTGAGGGTCATTTCCCATTCAAAGCCCTACAAGATGCTATAGTCTCCCACCTGTGATGACCTGAATGAATGATTTCCATGGGCTCATGGGGACTGTCATTATTTGAAAGGATTAAGAGGTGTGGCCTTGTTGGAGAAAGTGCATCACTGGGAGTGGGCTTTGAGGTTTCAGAAGCTCAAGCCAGGCCCAGTGGCTTACTTTTTCTTTTCCTGCTGTCTGCTGATCAAATGTAGAACTCTCAGCTCCTTCTCTAGCACTATGACCACCTGTGTGCTGCTATGCCTCCTACCTGCCATGATGATAATGGACTAAACGTTTGAACTGTAAGCCAGCCCCAATTAAATGTTTTCCTTTATAAGAGTTGTGGTGGTCATGCTGTCTCTTCACAGCAATAGAAATCCTAACTAAGACAGAAATTGGTAGCAGGGACTGGGGTGTTGTTAGACAGACCTGAACACGCTTTTGTTTGGAGAAGAGTGGACTTTGCATTAGGAAAGCAGCTGAATGTTTTAAGTGGGATTTAATGGAGCATGGAAGACAGTGGTGTTGAGGGTGGTTGAACTGTGGGGGCCCAGCTTAAGAGGTTTCAAAGAAGAACAATATAAGTATGTGGCCTAGAGACCATTGTTGTGATATTTTGATGAAGAATTTGACCGCTTTCTGCTCTTTTCCAAAAAAGTCTGCCTGAAGATAAATTGAAGAGTTATGGATTAACAGCTTTGGTAGAGGAGATTTTCAGACAGCCTAGTATTGACTGTGTTACTTGGTGATTAGAGGCCACACTTATGTAGAGCTGAAGTGAAAAGGAGCAAGCTGAGCAAGAAAAAAATACAAAATGTACAGTGTGAGGGGAAAATGAGTTTAATAGAGTCAAGTCCAGTGCTCAAGGAGATAAAAAGTTTACAGAAAAAACTTGATGATAAATGGGATAAAGTGAGTGGTGACCTTAGGGCAAGATCCCACCCAGTTAAAGTTCCAACTTGTGAAAAGAAATTTAGGGCTGTGTATGGTGGTGCATGTGTTTAATCTCAGGGCTCAGGAGGCAGAGGTGGGCAGATCTTTGGGTTTGAGGCAGGCAGTGAAGGTCACCATCGAAAACAAAATGTTGATAAAAACATATTTTAACAAGAAGATCACATTCAAGCAAGAAGCAGAACTTGGCAGTTCTGGTCACATGATTCTAGTTTTAGAGTCAAGGATACAGGAAAGAGGTTATAGATTTGCCCTTCAAAACCATTGAGGCCAAGGGTGTTCCTTTATGGAGGCCTACAAAGTGCATGGCACGAAGCTGTGAAGGTGATGCCTAAATTGCTCTGGAGACCCCAAGATATTGGGAATGCCACATCTCTTTTGGGTGGTCATATATATCTTGTGCCATTGTATGTTGAATTTATATGATCTGTGTTTATTTTGATTTTACAAGGGATTATAGTTAGACTGTCATGAGTGTCAGAGACTTTGGACTATGAACTTGTAAACAGTGTTGAGACTGTGATAGACTTTAAGGACTTTTGAAGTTGTACTAAATGCATTTTGCATTATGATATGGCTATAAGCCTGGGGGGGCAGGGACTGTATTGTGACGGTTTGAATGAAAATGGCTTCCATAGGCTCATAGGAAGTGTAATTATTTGAAAGGTATGGCCTTGTTGGAGGAAATGTGTCACTGGGAGTGGACTTTGAGGTTTCAGAACTGCAAGCCAGTCCCAGTGTCACTCTCTCCTCCTACTAGCTGCTGATCAAAATGAAGAACTCTCAGCTCTTTCTCCAGCACTATGTCTGCCCCTGTACTGCCATGATTCCAGCCATGATGATAACGGACTAAACCTCTCTGAACTGTAAGCCAGCCCCAGTTAAATGTTTTCCTTTGTAAGAGTTTTTGTGGTCATAGTGTCTTTGGGACGCTGACAAAGATAGCACCTGAATTAAAGGAACAAGATAACCATAGGGGTGACATTTTCAGTAGAACCTACTGAACTTACTCGGTGGTGCCGCTTTAGTAAGTGGCCAGATAAAGACTCTCTAAGTGGGTCTGGGCTGAAAGTCTGGAAACAGAGGGCATAGGGAGCATGAAGGAAGAGGTTTGGGCACGTCTTGACTGTACTGGCCATTAGTACCAGGCTGAACTGCAGAAGGAGAGAAGGAGAAGGCCTTGAAGGGAAGGTGACAGCTGATTTAAAAGAAGAAGGATGCGTCACTTGAAGGCTCTCAAACAAAAGTGTGTGTGCAGCCCTGCAGTGGGAGCAAGGATATGGGACTCCAGGGGAGATGAAGTCAGTCACAGGTAGCCTTCTAAAGCATGCTGAGGAGGTTGTTAACCCCGAGGGCAACGGGCTTCTGCCGATGTAGCCAGATTCTGCATTAGCTGTCATGTGGATGGAGATCACAGCAGGAAAGACTAGACATGGAAAGAAAAGCTAGGAGTGTGACAGGAATCAGGGAAGAGACAATAGTGACATGGGGTGAGAGCCATGGGGACAGAGAAATCACCTTAGTTTGCTGGTACCCAAGGTGACACATGGCAGGATAGAGGGATCATGGGAGGGGGCAGGAAGGAGCAGTCCAGAGCTGCAAGCTTCTGTGACCTTCACATCATGAACACCAAGATGAACGAGAAAAAAGTTCTAGGCCAATGTGATGCCACCTTTTCTGGTCCCTCAGTTGCGGTAGAGCCCTTGCCACCTTTTCTGGACCCTCGGTTGCGGTAGAGCCCTGTCTCGAAGGAGGCGTCAAAGACCTAGACTTTTCAACACCTATTTGTTGTACAAGAATTGAGTTAATTCAACCTGACCTCTAATGTTTTCCAGTCACTAAACCCAATTATTTTCCAAGCAGCGATCTAGTCAGAATTTCAAAAAATAAAAACTCTGTAGTCCCCAGTGTCTTCCGCTCAGCTAGACCCCAGAGAGACAAAGAGGCATGGAGTTAGTGGAAATCTCACCAGAATCCAGATGTGCGGACATCACCTATACAAGTGGTGCTTGCTTCCTTCTTCCCAGCTTCCCTCTCCATCCTCACGGTCCCATGCCTCTTTTTGTAACGGTTTTAAAAAAATTTAATAATAGGGGATGATGCTTGGGCACACATTACAAAGACAGCAGATGCGGAGGTAAACGATATACACAGTACCATTTGCTATATATTGGCTTCAGCAACTTGAGTGTGTTTCACTTTTTCCATGTCAAGGAAGCAGAAGTCATAAGCAAAGCAAAGCAGAGCTGGGCTTCCCAAGCCAGCCCTCAGGCCTTGCGTCATCTCCGTAGAGTCTTGCGTGAGGGCTGGGTGACTTGAGTGGGCTCAAGTGGCGCTTTGCCATGTGTCCAGCACATGCCCCACTGCAGAACTCTTGTCATTTTCCATGGGGAGTCAGCAAAACCAGACACAACAGAAGGGCAGACTCTCCTGTAGTCTGTCTGCTTCTGTGTTCTGCAAACAGAACTCACTGTGAACTCCAGCTCAGCCGCCCACTCTGACACATCATGCCGTATCTTGCCAAGTTCTAGTTCTAGGTCACATCTTTCTCAGCCTTAGTGTCCTCATCTGTAAAATGGGAACAACGTGACCCGTGTGTCCCGAGACAGGAGGCAGTGTTCGCTAGTCACAAACACAGGTCCTGGAGCAGACTGGGGGGCCCTTACTTAGTTCTGCCCTTTGCTAACTGTGGTGTTCTGAGGGAGAATGAGTCACATAGGTTGATGTGTTTGAACCCTTGGTGCCCAGACGGTGTTTTGGAGGTGTGGTTTTGCTGAAGGAAGTATGTCCCTGGAGACAGGCTTTAAGAGCTTAAGGCCTCACTTGATTTCCCCACTTAATTTCCTCTTAACAAGATGTGAGCTCTTGGCTTCTTATTCTTGCCAGGCTTTTCTCCTGGCCCTTCTGGACACTCATCCCCTGGAAACGTAAACCAAAACAAACTCCTCTGTAAGTTGCCCCAGTCATAGTATTTTTGCTACAACAAGAGAAAGGCAACTGATATACTAGTTCTGTGGCCTTATAGATGCTGCTTCACTAGTCTGAGCCTCAGCCTTCTCATCTATAAAATGGGCATAAATCAAGGGCATTGTCACAGTGGGTTGTCAGGACTATAGAATCATTTAAAACTCACCTCCAGGAAGAGGTTCTGGAAGTGGATACTCCGTAAGCTGTTTGATGAAGACCGTGTCAATATTTGCCGAAGAAATAAACAGGGCTATGGAAGATAAAACCAGAATGTTCCATAGTGTCAGTGGCTAGTTTAGAGCGTCAGTAGCTGGGATATGGAGCCCAGTTCCTGCCCTCCTGTCTCCTTCCCTAGCCTGCCTCAGGCCAGGACTCAGGACTCGTGTGTGTGCCGGGAATGGAGGGATGGGGGTGTCTATGTTATGTTGGATGCATAGGCTTCATGGTCTCCAGATCTATATTGCTTTTTTTTTATTTTATTTTTTAAGTGGAGGCTGGAACGGCATGGGGAGCTGGTGAGGGGAGCTGCGATTGTCCTTATTTACTAACATTTGCTTGGATTAACGTCTAGGACACCCAAAATATGCTGTGAGTCAGTCGGAGGATAACGAGATCACATCACCGCACAGATTACTCACTAATTTGACATTCGGGGAATTTTTGTAAAATGTTAGGGAACATTTGACAAAGATGCAAATTGCTGTATCCATAAAGTGCTTCTGACTCTGAGGGCTGGTGGCTCTCTCCCTGACGTGGCTCCTTCATTCCTCAGACCAGCTGTTGTGTCCTGCCTGTGGCTGGCTTCCTCTTCCCGTCCTGAAGGAAAATGGAGGAACCTTGCTCTGGAAACATAATAAAGACCACTGAGCATCTGCTGTGGGTCAGGTGTCTCCTCGCCTTCGGTCACACGCAGGCTTCATTGACATCTCACTCTGCGTCAGCAGCAGCGTGTCTGTCGGTGCGGAGAAGAGGGCAGGCAGTGGCTCAGGGATATTAAGCCATTTGCCTAAGGCTGCCAAACCATGAAAGAATTTGAATGCCGGCGTAAGTAGGCAAAGTGTGGGTTTGAACCCAGCACACAGACTCCAGTGACACCTGAACATCAGGTTCCCATGGGTGTCACTGCTAAGTCCTTAGTTTAAACAATAGGTCATGAGCACTTATTCTGTATGTGTGTGTGTGTGTGCATGTGTGTGAATGTGAGGGTGTGTGTGTGTGACTGGATGTGGATATGCATATATGTGTGTGTGTGCACAAATAGTCCAGGTGTCAGCCTTGAGTGTTGCGTCTCAGGAAATGTCCACTCACTTTTTAAAACACTGTGATTCTCACTGGGACCTAGGAGTCCCTGCCTTGGCTAGTATGGCTGGACAGGGAGCCCCAGAATCCTCCTGTCTCAATCTCTCTAGTGCTAGGGTTAAAAGTGAGTGCCAGTGTGTGTGGCTTTTTGTTGGCATGCTGTAGACCACGCCCAGCTCCTCATGTTTCCCTGGCGAGTACTCTCCCGACAGAGTTATCTCCCTGTGCTCTCTGCTCTCTTCTATGGAGATCTGGCTTAGTTGATAATGGACAGCTTAGGAGAACTTCCTGTTACCGTGACATTGTTTTCGAAGAAGGAGGCTGCTGGTTTTAAATGGCCAGGAGCTGCTTTCTAGGTACCCATCCCAGAGATACCAGCTCGTCTTTGCATTATGGCCCTGATACTATGCTGTTGAGATGTCCATCACCAAGTAAGCAGTTCTTGCCCAAGCTTCCTACTGGCTCTGGGACAACAAAGGAAGCATGTGTGAGGCTCTGGGCGTATGGGATTTAAGAGACCCAAGAAACAAGAGTGGGGCCCATAACTGAAACTAGTTTCTAGAGATAACTTAATGCCCAGTTGTATAGAAGAGGTATGCAAATAGGGACTGCTCTTACCTTTTCGGCCTCCCAGACCCAAATAATCATATAGAAACTTTATTAATTACAACACTTCTCAGCCAATGTCTCAGGCATATTTCTAGCTAGCTCTTACATCTTGAATTAACCTGTTTCTATTAATCTGTATATTGCCACAAGGCTGTGGCTTACCGGAAAGGTTCCAGGTCCTTCTCCTTCAGCAGCTATATGGTGTCTTCCTGACTCTGCCTACTCTCTCTCTCTCTCTCTCTCTCTCTCTCTCTCTCTCTCTCTCTCTCTCTCTCTCTCTCTCTCTCTCTCTTCCAGCCTGGCTATATTCTGCCCTGTCATAGACTGAATCACTAACCAATGGTAATAAAACATATTCACAGCATGCAGAGGGGAATCCCACATCATCGGTGTCTCAAGCTGAGGCCCCTCAAGACGACGACACACAGGAAAATCCTTCTGGCTTCAAAGGTTTGCTCCTCCATTACTGCTTAAAGTGAAGGAAGCAACTTTAACGGGAAGCAAGACCCTGGGAGGAGTTGCGGCTGTTGTATCTCTTTGTGACTGCCACAGAGAGACTTCGTAGGTATATTGGAGCAGCCTACGATTAGTCAGTTTGTCAAGAGAGTGAGTGGCCACACCAGCCCTTCCTTTATCCCTAAGTGCCTTGTGGTATTACGTGAACTGGTCAATGGTTCATAAACACTTGCTGGGTATGAAAATGCCTCTTGGAACAGTGACTCTATTAGTTTTAATACTTGAAGCCTAGGCAGCCATGCTCAGTGCTTTCTTTCTCTAAGAACACTTAATTCTGTTTTTATTTTTATTTACACTCGTGTATGTGTGTGTGCATGTGTACACATGTGAGTGTCTGTGTGTGGAGGGTGTTGATCTCCTGAAGCTGGAGTTACAGCTGGTTGTGAGCCTCCTGAGTGAGTGCTCAGAACCACTTGATTCCTCTGTAGGAGCAGCAAGCATTATTAACCACTGAACCGACTGTCCAGCTCCTAGATTTATTGTTTTTAAGTAATATAAAAAAACTAGAAATACATTAATAACTTGGGGAGGAAAAAGCAGAACAAAAGTTTTCCACCTTTTTGATCACAGAAATGCTTTTTTTATTATTAAAAGTTTTTGTGGACTCTTCCGTATAATCTTAGTTGTTCTTTTAATGTCCAGCAACTGCATAAAAGGCACAACAACAAACTGCTCTTGCATTAATTTTTATTTTCTTCATTCCAACAGCGTCTATACGATGTGAAGAGAAAAACATAATAGGGCTTGGGGCCCATTATTTCTCCTCGTTCCCAGCAGCAGTTGGCATTGTGTAGATTAGGCAGCTCTTCTGAGTGGACGGGGTGGACCGAGAGTGGGTGGGCACAGCTCCAGTGTGGGAATCCGTTGGGAGGCCTTTGGTCTCATCCCCTCACTTGCTCTAAGGGGTTCTAAGCTACCCAGTTGTTCACAGTTGGAGATCCAGTCCCATGCATTTCAGATGCAATACTGCTGGAGGGGTGTGTTTATTTTCCTGGGACCTAATTACTCTAATAATGATTTGAGTCAAGCTGCACCCAGCTGAAGGCACACTGTCTGCTGTCCAAAGGGTCTCCGGGATGTCATCCTCGGAAGCATGGAAAAGGCTGGGCAGTGGATCCAACATCCCATGCTCATCAGAGGCTTTGGTCTTTCGAATTGAATGGAGGAGAGACCTTAGTGTGCTGGAGTGCTCTCAGTTCAACTGTGGGAAAAGGAGGTGGAACTGGATGAGCTCGGAGGTCCATTTCGGGTTTTATATTGCACCAGCCCCCAGGAATGACCCTGAGTTGTTCAAGTGGCCTTGCTTACCAGAGGCTTGAGGAACTCAGGCTGCCTGCAAGGAGCAGCTCTGAAGTGTTGTGCTTAGAACATTTGCTTTGGGACTCTTGGGAGGAGGCTTTCAGGGTGTGTGTGTGTGTGTGTCCTGTTATTAACCTTTTCCTAAGCTCTGTTTTCCAAGCTTAGGTCGGCTCATCAGAGTTGAACATGGACTGTTTGGATTTTTGCCCGAGCTGCTCTCCAAGCCTGATAGCGCTCTCATTACTCCCTACCCATGGTTTCTGCTAAATGACCTCGTTAGTGCTCTAATTACATGTTGCTCTTCAGAAAGCTGGGGGTGGGGGCGGATGAGTTAAGGAAGGCTGAGGGCTGAGATGGAGTACATTGTAAACACACTGAATGGCGCCTACCTTCCTCTGGCCTGATCACCTCCTTGGAAGGGAGGCTCTGTGCTTTTTCTTTCCTCCCCTTCCTTTTTTTTTTTTTTTTTTTTTTGTTCTGTACCCTGGAGAAGGCGATGGTAACAGCATATGCCAAATGCGGGTAGGGCTGGGAAGAGCTGGAGGGTGATATTTTTACAAAGAAGTAGAGAATAAAATACAGCAATAACAAAAACAATCTGAGGTCAAGGAAATGAAAACAGAATTTTCGAGCATCTACCTAGGACCTACTCTGGGGCAGCATTTGTTTATCCCACCAGCAGCCCCATGGGGTAGTTATTATTAGATTTCCCGATCAACTGAGTTCAGAGAGGTTTGACTAGTTTCCAAGACCGTGACGTCAATGTGTGGCAGAGTGAACAGGTTTGAATCCAAATCCCAACATCCCATGTTATGTCTTCATTTATTCATTCATATGTCCACTCACTCATTCATTCATTCACTCACTCAACCATTCATTCATTTACTCTTCATTCATTGTTTTGTTCATACACCAGTTATACTCTGTGACAAAGTAGGATTATACAGGTCCAGAGTTTCTAGACTACTTTTTCAAACTCAATTCTGTGAGTTTCTCAGATGAATCTGAATTCATCGGAGTATTCTTCCACTACATGTCACCCTGTTCACTTGAACTGGAACTGCTTGTTGTCTCAGGCACCGGATCATGGAGCTGAGATTCAGGAACCTGGGCGGCACAGTTCACGATTGTACTGAACAGTCTTATTATTTTTTCTGTTAAGGAGGCTGGGTTCAATGACTTGCCGAGCTGGTCAACTAGAGTCCATTCTTCCCACTGGAGATGCCAAGAGTGGAGTGGAATTTGCATGCACTGCTGAGAAAGGCTCTTCATGTGTCATAGCGAGCTTGGAGAATTCCAAAGCCTTGTGGGACCTTTTACCTTTGGCACTGTGTACACCTGATGAGAGGCTCAACGTCTGTGTCACTCACACAGGCTGACAGGCCAGACACTTTGACTTTGGTCAAAGACACATTTGATCTGTTAATTATAAAATCTTGGTGGGTGGGGAAATGTCAAAAGTTTCGTTTTTATTGCACTTATTTATTTCTCTTTCTTCTCTCTCCTTCCCCCTCCCTCCCTCCCTCCCTCCCTCCCTCCCTCCCTCCCTCCCTCCCTCCCTCCCTCCCTCCCTCCCTCCCTCCCCTCTTTTCTGCATTCACATGAGCCATAGCACATAAGTGGAGGGCAGGGACGGCTTGCAGGAATTCTTTCTCTGCTTCCACCAACCACTGAATGGGTTCTGGCATCAAACTCCGGTGTTTAGGTTTGGTGGTGGTAATTGCCTTTACGCTGATATATCTTATCTGCCTTCGCCTCAAGTTTAGTGGGGAGTGGGGAAGGGTCCACCTTCCAGACTGAGTATCTTAAGTTGGTACAATTTTCTTGGAGACTTTCTTTTGGATATTGATGTAAACAAGGAGAGTCCCAGCAGAATTCTCTCTAGTACATTTTCCTAAAGGTGGCAGATGCAGTATAGTGAGTGATGAAGAGATGTCCACACTTCAGATGAAATAAATGACATTACTGTAATACTAACAGGATGCAACTTTAACCACTTGAAGAAGAACTGTCTTAAAATAGGGGTTCTTACCCACCTGATTACTAATTAGTATTTCAGTGTAGAAACTAGAATTTTGTAAGCCAAACATCTTTAAAAGTGAGCATTGTCTGTTTGACAGACTGTCAAGACACACGTGCAGCCTTAATATATTAGTTTATCCTTTAACAATCAAGTTGTTATTATAACTTCAAGAAAAGTGGAAAAAACAGACTTTTTACAATCTAATCAGCCATAAAAAGAAACACACACGCACACGCACGTACACACACACACGCACAACTTTGAGCTGTTGCCTGAATCTACAGTACATTTGCAGAATCGGGATGGGAAACAGCAGGAAACCATTACTGCATGTGATCATGGTTTTAATGATTGTACTGGAACACAATAAACGTATAAAATGTATGCCACAAAATAAATTGTAGGTCTCACAGCAAAGCAGCTCCTTATTCAACTTTTGTCAATTTGGGAGAAGTGCTCCCTTCTTCTGCAAATAAGTCATTAAGCCGCACGCTTTGCCACCAAATAACTTTTGGAAGAACGATTCAGGCCTCCTAAAGTAATTCACTTGCAGTCTTCGTCTATTTTTAATAACTCAAAACATACACAGGAGGTGCACAAATACTTCTAGACTGTTTGGATGACTGGACAAGGCAGTGTTAAAAATCCAACAGCACTAATTACTAGCTGAGCAGTATAAAAACCTCAGAATGAATGTCAGCCTAGGAGATAAGCTCTTATCTTAATCTAATGACTCCACAGACTTAATTTGTCAGGCCAGCCGAGTTGATGAAAAACAGGTTTCTATTCTCCAGCGTGAGCAGTACCATCTTTCCAAATCTTTGAAGTTGGGTAGTAATACCATCAGTGTCATCCCGTAAAAATCTTGTGACCAAGCCAATTTAATTCCTATTGTCCTGTTACACTAATTAAAGTTGTTCCACTCTGGTTGGACAAATATCTCAAAGTGAAGTCAGGGTATTTTTAGGTTCGCTGTATTTTGAACTAATCACCCACAACTCCGTGTTTCATTACTCCTCCCGCCATAGTGCTGGCACGTCAGCGACCATCTATCTTCATATGGGAAAGCCGAAGTTTCCAGAGCAATTCATTAATTCAGAGGAACCCATTTATTGAGGGACAATGTAGCAGGGTGTTTAGCAGCATAGACTCAGGCGGGAAGGCTGGGGGAAGTTTTTGCTTGGTCATTTACAAGCTGTGTGACCTTGGGTCAGTGTTTAAGACCTTCTTAGCCTCACTTTAATCATTCGTGGACTGGAAAAGACTCATGGACATTGTGAGGGCTAAATAAGATAGAACACACTAACTACTTACAACAGCTGAGTCTTATGCTCGGTACAGTTCAACTTCCATTTGTTCGCTGCCTCACCCATCCATTTGTCTGAACAAATATGTACAGAGACCTAACAAGCCTAAGCCACATTCTAGATGTTGAAGGGCATAATAAGAAATAAAAGGCAGAACCTTTTGCCCATGATAGACTTTGCATAAACTCTCCTCTCAAGAAGCCCACACTTAACATAATCAGTTGATGTCACTACACCCAGGAAAGAATTTCTGCAGAATTACCATGGCTTTCCACCAAAAACAGCACTGTGAATCTTGTTGCTTCATTTCCAGTAAAATGGAAATGCAAACTTCCATCTCAAAGATCTAGTGTGCGGATGACATGAGGTAATGTTTGGTGGGCAGCCAAATGCTGGTGGCTTCTCAGGGCCTTGTCTCTTATCCCTGCAGCTCACAGTCACACGCATGAGACTAACATATCTAGTGATATCTTCTGTCTTGCTTCATTACAGTCTCCATGTAATGTCCTTCCCAGCAGCCCACGCTCCCTCTGCATACCCACTCCTAAGTACTTGCAAGATACCATATTGGTTTTGGTTTATTGACCGTCCCTTGGAGAGACTTGATAGTCTTTGCTGTTCCTTTGATTTCTCATCTTGATGGAATGTGATGACATAATTTCTTCCATATCCCTTGAAATTCATGCCTATACTTTAAAAAATATGCTTTGAAAGCCTGTTATGCATTAGGAATTCCCCTAGGTATGGAGGCACCAAGATATATAAAACGTGGTGTCCACTCTTTAGGGGCTTGCCCTGCTGTGGTGACTGCTGTGGCAGAGTCTCTCAGAATGCAGTGGGCACATGATGGAATGGGAAAGCAGAGGTTCTACCGTTGAGGCTGGAAACTCATGGAGGGTTTCTGGAGAATACTCTCAGGTTTAACTGGGGAGACTGAATAGATTGTGGAAAGACAGAGGGAAAAGGAAATGCTGGGTCTGGGAATCATCATGCGTGGATAGATGGCCGTAACAGTTCAGGGAAGAGCTAAGGGCTAGAGTGACTGAGTGCTGGGAGGTGGAGATGAGGACCACAGCGATGGAGCGACTGAGTGGTGGGAGGTTGGGATGAGGACCACAGTGATGGAGCGGCTGGGTGCTGGGAGTTTGACTTAGTTGATGTTGTTCCATTAGTTCAAATACTTTTTTTTAAAGCTATTAATTTGATGGTTTAAATTAAAGATTTGTTTTCATATTTCTTTGTTTTACTTTATAAATGCTTATTCTTTTATTTTTGAGAATTAAAAATGCCATTCTAGTGTGTTTTTTTTTTAAATATGGCTTAAATATTTCTCTTATCTTGGGCTTAATTTCATTTTTCTTTGAAACATTTTCTCCTCGCTATGGCTTTTTGAAGTATATGTTGGCATGTTGTTTGTGAATGCAACCTTTCATTTTCTTGGATCTTGATGTCTTCCTTATGCATGTGGCTTTACAGCCACCCCTCTCCAGACTGTGCAGGCTGTTTCTTACTAAGGCACATAGTTTAGGTTTGGGTGGACTCTACAGAAGTGATGCAGGTCCGGCCCTTTGTCTACGTGAGAGGTTGACAGGGTCCTGTGCTATCCAGCGGAACTCATTGCTTGCTCTCTATGATGAAGTGGGCGACTTCATTTGCCTGCACTCTTGGATGGACAGAGATATTTTGGTACCCATTAAAGGCTGTGAAGCATGGTCTTGACTTCTGACTTCATATGGGAGGGGGATTTGCATTGGCTAGTTAGCTTTGGTTTTCACTTAAAATTCTGTTTGATTTTCCTCCTATCAGTTTCTCTCTCTCTCTCTCTCTCTCTCTCTCTCTCTCTTTTTGGTATATCTTTTTAAAGGAGACCTTCTTTGTTTTGTGTTTGTTTGTTGATGGAATACATTCTTGTTTTTTAAGCATGTCTATAATTTTAAAAATTCTCTTTTTAATTCCTCTAATAGTGTAGGAAGGAATTTAATGTCTTTTAAAAAACAATACATAGTTTGTCCATTAAGATTTATAGTGACAATACTTAAAACTTACTTTTTACTTCCTTATTTAAAATATTTTAACATTTTAATGTTTATATTTTATTCTACAATATGGCTATTTTATTAGCAAAGTTTTATTTTTGCAAAAGCAATACATGCATATTATTTTAAAAGTAATGTAGCACTAAAAAGCTTATAATAAACCACAGTAATTTTCTTCCCTATCCTGAACTCACTGCCCAAGAGGCAACTTCTTGTATTTCTTTTAGTTCTTTTATTGATGTTGGCCTTAGGTCCCTTGCAACAGCTGACACTGCCCTCTATGCCATGGTCACTGGGTCATTAAATATGAATGATTTTTTAATTGTGTTTTTATTTTTAAATTATATGTATTGCACATGTGAATACAGGAGTCTCAGAGTCCAGTAGAGGGCTTCAGATCCCAGGGAGTTAGAGTTTTAAATTTTCTGACCAGGGTGCTGGGAACACAACTCAGGTCCTCGGTAAGAATAATACAAGCTCTTAACTGTTGAGCCATTTCTTCGGGCCCTGAATCATTCTTCTTGATAGATACATCTTTGTAGTAGTCTATCATATAGTCATGGACTGCTTAATAATTTAATTGACAATGGGATGCATAGATGACAGCGATCTCATAAGAGCATAATGGTCTGAAAAATTCCTATCACCATGTATTACTTGCGTGTCTGTGGGGAGACTGATCTTATGTGCTGTCAGTCATATAAAGACACAGTACATACAATGGGGTCCAGTACATTATACGTTTGCACATGGTAATAAACGATTGTTGTTTTAGAGATTACTGCTCCCACTTATTTAAAAAAATGAGTTTATTGTAAAACTGTATGCAATATTACCTTGAATGGAGTCCTGGGCATCCTTGTCTTTTGATTTCATGAAGGGACCATGGTGAGTGATTGACTTTTACCATCTAGACTTAGGCAAGTACACCTTGTGATGTTGGCATGAAGAAATCAAACACAATTAAGTGATATCTGACACTGGGCCGTGGTGGAGCATGTCTTTAATCCCCGCACTCAGGAGGCAGGCAGGAGGATTTCTGTGAGTTCGAGGCCAGACTGATCTACAGAGTGAGTTCCAGGACAGCCAGGACTGTTACACAGAGAAATCCTGTCTCGAAAAATAAATTAATAATAATAATAATAATAATAATAATAATAATAAAAGTGATGTCTGACCATATTCTTGCTATAATAGATAAAACTCAATTCTTCCTCAACTGTTTCTTCCTTCCACACGTATTTAACCAGAGCAGTTTTAGCTTCTTTGTCGTGTACTTGCAGATGCTGCTCAACAATACACTGACTGTGTTTCCTTCCTTTAAAGCCTCATGTTCCTTTCGAAGAGGACATTTGCCTCTCTGTTATGCTCTCTTTTCTATATATTTATGATTTCTTGTCATGCATTAATATGGAGGAACTGAATTTTTTATAAACACCCTGGATTTTTCTTCTTTTGTGCAGTGTAGACTTGGCTTTAGTGCTGTCTGTCCTTACAGGACGGTACCCAAGAAAATCAACTGAAGGGGCCAATGGTTTGTTTTGTTTCATGGGTTTAGAAGATTGGTCCATGACTGGCTGAATGCACTGCTTAGGGCCTGTGGCGAGGCTATCACTGTGGTGGAAGCGTGTGGAGAAGGCTATTCGTCTCAGGGCAGCCAGGAAGCAAAAGGAGAGCCGGAGAGACAGAGTGTCCAATGGGCTCGCGACAAACTGTATCCTCAGGTGCATGGCTCACTTAGACATTCCCTTCAAATGCCCACCCACCAAGTTTCTATTACCTCCTAAGAACCCATCAAATTAAGAATCCATGAATGGACTAACTCCTTGATGATATCAGACTCCTCATGATTCATTCACTTCCTCAATGTTCTGACTTTGAACACTGGGGCTTGAACACCAAGCCTTCCACATGGAGGGCATCCAGATGCAGTTGTAACTGACCTCTTCTTAGGAGGCTGCTGCTTTGTCTCTCCACTCCCCCCCACCCCCACCTCCCATTTTTGAATGCACAGTCCACCCTTTTTGAATACATGCCCCCATTCTTTTGGAAGGCGTGCCCTTTTTTATTTTCTTGATTTTATTTCTTGTTTGGTTGAAGCATACTTCCTAATAACGCCCTAAAACATTATAATGTTTCAGTTTGTGCATGTTTAAAATGTCTCCAGTTCATCTCCCCAGGATGATAAGCAGGAAATAGATGGTTCTGATGACATTCCTCTGCTCTGATAACATCTGGGATTGCTATCAATGAGTCTGATGCCAGTTGCTTTGGTTTCTTTGTAAGGGCCTAATTTTCCCCATCTGGGAGCTTATTTTCCATCTTTTAAAGACTCTACTCATAGTAATTTGAGTTTCCATAGCCCATTTTGGGGTGGCGTTTTTAAGGGGAGAGCAACAGCTTGATAACTCTGCTGCCGATGTCATTGTCCTTGTCTTATACCCTGACTTTAAATTGTAAGTCAGTTATTTAAACCGTTGCCATTACTGTTGCTTTCAATTCTTTCAGTTCTTTTGGACTAGTTTCTGTGGCCAAGCATGTGTTTTAATTTGGAGAACACATTGTTGCACTTGAAAAGGAGTTATTGGATGCAGGAGTCTATAAATGTCAGTAACTATCAATTAGGATAGTTTAATGGTGTTACTCAAGTCCTCTATGTATTAAGTGACTTAAAAATCTAGTTCTCTGAATCGGTAAATTAATTTCCCTACTGTGAATGTGGAATTGTGTATTTTCCCCTTTAGTTCTGTCAATTTTTATTTCATGTCTTTTGAGGTTGTATTACTGAGCATATATAAAATTATCATGGTCATGTCTTCCTGATTAAACTTATTCTACAATCTCTGTAAGATACATGTATGTGGTCCTCTCTGCTGGCTCTCCCTGTCTCACGGTCTTCTCATCTGCCACTAATGTAGCCACTCTAGCCTTCCTGTGCTGACCGTTTGTACTATCCATCTTTCCACCAACAATTTGCTTTCAGTCGGTGTTGGTCATGGTATTTATTCTTGCATTGAAAAATACATCATGTGGCTCCGTGCTTAGGAGGACTGGCTACTCTTGCTGAGGACCCAGATTCAGTTGCTAGCACCCATATGGTAGCTCACAACCATCTGCAACTCTAGTTCCATGTAATGTGATGCCCTCTTCTATTTTGGCAGGCACCAAGCATGCAAGTGGTGAACAGATATATATCTGGTGTACACCTATACCTATAATAAAGGTAGATTTTAAAAAAATTGAATAGCAGGTGTGTGTATGCATGTATGTGTGTGTGCATGTGTGTGTGTGTATGCTCATGTGGAGGTCAGAGACGACAACCTTAGCAGTCAGTCCTCTCTTCCACTTTGAGACAGTGTCTGCTGTTTGCGGCTGTGTACACAGGCTATCTGGCCCACGAGCCTCCAGCAATTCTGCTATCACTGTCTCCCATCTTGTCATAGAAACCCTGAGATCACAGATGCACACTCCCGTGTCCAGCTGCATTGAGTTCATGGATGTGCACCACTGTGTCCAACAAGCACTGAGATCATGCCTCTGTACCACTTTGTCCAACAACACCAAGATCACTGATGTGCACCCCCACATGGAGTCTTCGGTTCAAACTCAGGCCATCATGCTTATGGAATACGTGCTTTACCCCTTGGGCCATCTTCCCAGCCCAACTTTTATATGTTTATCGGGTCATTTTGTCCATTAATATTTGGTGTATTCTTATTTGTGGTATTCCTGGATTTAGTTTGTTCCCTTTGGGTTTTATCTCTCATTCTCCTTTCCTCTCTTCTTTTGATTGCCTCTTGGTTTCTAAGTGACACTGCTTTACATTATTTTAATCTGCACTCCTCAACCCATTCCTTCTATATTGGTCAGGGGCCAATCCAGAACTAGAAGACAACCAGTCGTTTATCAAATGAAGCATTTAATATAAATCTATGCTGCCAGGGTCCCTGCAAGGCTACAAAAGAGATTCCGAAGGTTGATGAGGGTGGGAGGGGCCTGTCAGCTTCAGAGCTGTGAGAACAGAGGAGGTTATAACCATGAAAATTCAACATGTAGAAGTGGAGACCCATGGAGGTGAAAGTCTCCGAGAAGTCATTTCTGAGTTAGTAAAAGGTAAGACACAGACCCTGAAGAGGAAGTGCTGGCTGCTATATCCAGCAGCCTCAGTGGCAAGAGACTGGAGAGCACAGTTGAAAATGGAACTCAGTTGCTTCTCCCAGAAGGAACCAACCACCCCTGGGCCTAGGGAGGCATGTGCTGAAGAGGTATAGCATAGCGAAGGCGACTATCTTAGGAAGCACCAACAGACAGGAAGCTCACAGGGAGTTAGCAGACAGCAAGAACAAGTTCTGGCTCCCTCCCCCAGCCCTCTTGTGCCCCATTTGATGGAACCTTACAGGCAGTGCAGAGTTCTAGCCCTGAATCTCAGATTCTCATAGAGGATAAAGAGTGGGTCTAAAGCTAGGACTAATAGCCTGGTAACACACCTTCCTGATGTGATGTGGGCACATCTCTCCTCTCCTCCTCTCCTTTCTCCTGCCCTCCTCCCCTCTCCCTTCCCTCCTTCCCCCTCTCTCAGGATTACCTTTGCCACTCAGTTTAAAAGGACCTGTACTTAAGCCTTACATTGTGCCAGTCTCTGAAAATGGTTAAGATTCTTTTTTTGTTTTCTGTTTTGTTCCTGATTTGTGCCAACTTTTCCTTCTTCAAAGAAAACAGTTTTGCTGAGGCGAGGGTGGGTATTGCCAGCATGCTCCAAAGGGGAATTATAATACAGTCATCCTTCAGTATCCATGGAGAATTGGTTCCAGGACCCCTGCTTATACCAAAATCTGTGAATGCTCAAGTCCTTTATAATAAAATGGCACTGTATTTGCATATAACCTATTCACATCCTCCTATACATTTTAAATCATCTTTAGATTACTTATAATACCTAATACAATGCAAATTCTATGTAAATAGTTGTTATACTGTATAGTTTAGGGAATAATAACAGCAAGGAAAATCTGCATATTCAGTACAGATGCAGTTTTTTCTCTTGATTATTTCTGTTTCTGCTTGGTAGACAGAGTGGACTCAAACTGGTGGATGTGGATGACCAGCTGTATATTGCTGAAATCATCAACCCCTTTGGGTAGGCAGAAGGGTGGGGACGCTCCAGTTCCAGCATCCTCTCTGTGTTTAGCGTGGCCTTTGCTACATAGACATGAGCAAGGAAAAGGTCCATTTTCTGCTTTGGCTTTGAACTTTGCTAATTAATGCGTCTCAGTATTTCTTAAGAGGGGTCCAAGCTCCTGACCAGAGCTTGGAAAAGCCAGCCTTACTCTCCCAATGTAGCTTTAGTAAACTACTTGGGCTCTCAGGCGTGTTGGAGATTCTGCACGTATGACTCCTTTAAGATGAAGGGCAAGGTTATCAGTCCCAGGGGACAGTGAATTTTAGTATAAAAGAGGGTTTCCAACATGAGTGAACTGAAAGAGTCACCATTCAAATCAACTGGAAACCCACAAACTACTCCATGCTAAAAACAGTGTGTGTTGGCTGAGCTCTGTCATAGCCCTAGCAAGGGAAGCAGCAACATATGTCCAGGTGGCCCGAGAGTGCCATGGGGCATCTTTAGATCATCTCTACAAGGGGAAACATTGGAATCACTGCAGTGTAGAGAAATGGGCTTAGAGCTAGAAAAGAGAATCGGAGAAGAAAAGCAGGTGAGAGAAGACAGAAACGTTTTTATGCAAATATCATCTCTCGTCCCCTTCCTCGTCATTAGCGTCAGGAAGCATCGTACTAGGACAGGATCCTTATGACTTCTGCTGCCTCGTCATCAGAAGTTCCTCTCTACGGCCCTGTGTGCTGAAGATCAGTTTAAGGTGCTCTCCGCCCGACCCAGAGGTGCACCTGGCCAGCATGGCTCCTTGCAGATGTACTGTGTCCCTCAGAGTAGTGTGTTCCTTGCATCCGAGTGCTCGGAGGCCTTTGGGCACAGTCCAGTGACAGTTTATTCTCCTCTGCCAGACAGCTCAGACGAGCCCTTTCCCAATCCCTGAGACTCACACCATGACTCGGAGGAAACCCTTATCGATAGCAGGATGAGGTTTCAGATCGGGACATACAAAGTCCTTTCATGAAGGAAACGCTGCAGACCCCTTTCCTGCTCGGCCTTCAAAGTCATCATTTGCCAAGACACTGCAAGTTTCCACCCTGTCCCCTCTAGTCATGCCCCCCATCTGCAGTCATCATATCATATACTTTCTGAGTTTCTGCCCCTACCCCATTTTTTCCCTGTAGATTGGAACACTGCCTTGATTTTTCTGTGAATCTGCTATCTGCTATACAGAGTTAGGGCAGAGCTTGGTGTTTATGCAGCGAGTGAGTCAAAGGGACCGTGGGAAAGTACGCCATTCATATTGCTTGGATAGTCCTTAAATGGAAAGTCAAACTGTCTCCATTAAATAAGAAGAGGGACAGCATGAGACCTCTCTACTTGGGAGAAGAAAACCTGACAATGACATCATTTCCTATCACTTTAGAGAGGATACCCTGGAGGCTCCTCACTGTGGCTACTCTTATGGGAATGAGGGCTACTGGTGACTTAAGCCCTCAGGGAACAACTCAGACACATTTCAAAGGCAAGCCTGTACCTCCCACCTCTGGTGGCTCTTTTCCTGAGCTTCACTGTCTCCCTCACTTAGGAGAGGAGCCACAGGTGGTCTATGAGTCCCTAAGTCAAATGTTCTGTCTTGTTATCAGAACAAGGGCCCTATCTTAGGGTCCTGGAAACACCGTCCGCCTCTTTAGTTTTTACTTGTTATGCCCTTAAATCAGGTGGGTTACATAACTAGAAGGCAAATGTCTTTTTCCTGTTGGTTATTGTTTTTAATGCACTTGGGTGTTTTGTCAAACAGGAGAGCAGACAATTACATTTGATAGTGGCTGGGGAGAAATTGGATTTTCCATGATCCCTCCTGAGTTGCCATAAGCCATTTCTGGAGCACATGAGGATTCTGAGATTAGCAGAGAACACTCATCAGAGAGCTTTGCAAAGGCTGCTTTTTCTGTATGGGACCCCACACCCTCTCTGACCTGTTCATTTGCCCGCCATCATAGCTCTGGAGCAAAGCCAGGGTGTACGGGGAATTTCTGTGCGTGAGTGTCCACATCCTTCATTCATGTCCTTCAACGGGTTCCTTTCACATTTTCTGATTGTGTTCCGGAGTACATGGTGTCAACAGCTCTCGGAACTGTTAAGTTTTCTATTTATCCTCAGGCCAGGAAAAGGCACAGAGCACTGCAGTGTAAAATTACCAGTGTTTTTGACAGTGACCTGGAAGAACTATGGAATGAAGAAATTTAGCCCCAGAGCTGAGGTTCAGCCCCAGGCCCATCTTAACCAAGAAGTTCTGCTCAATTATACAGGTCACAAGAAGTTCTGTAATCTTGGAAATATTGAACTCATCAAACTCGAGTGTGACATTGTTGACACGTGTTGATGAATGTTCAGTTTTGGACACCAATACTGTGTTTACTTGTTTATTGCCTCTTCCATCTCATTCCTAGAATGTCTTCATCTTGGAAAGTAGTCCAATGAGTCTTGAAATTAACTTTTGATTCTTTTTGGCAGGGGCTTTCTAAACCAGCATGCACGCTTCTGAAGGCTTGAAGAGTCATTGAAAAAATTTTTGAACATTTATTTATTTAGTTAGTTCTTTTTGTGAGCGTATATGTGTGGACATGCCTGTGTTCATACCGAGGTCAGAGGACAGTTTGTAAAGTTGGTCCTCTCGTTCCACCATGTAAATTCTGAAGGTCAAACTCAGGTCCTTAAGAGCAAGGACCGAGAGCAGGGTCCAAGAACACCGTGGCAACAAGCGCCTTTACCCCCTGAGCCATCTTGCTGACTGTATTTGGTGAAAGGAAATGGATTTACATCTGTGCAGTTATTCTTGCTGAGTCTTGGCAAAGGCTGTGGTAACAGTTATGGGCACGGTCTCAGAACTAGACCACTGAGTCTGAACCTCTACTTTTCCACCTCCTATAAGTCTGTGATCAAGTTACCCACCCTGTGTCTCAGTTTCACCATCTGCAAATTGGGAATAGCTATAAAAGTACAAACTTCTAGGGCTGTTGGGAGTTAAAAGGTATGAGGCAGTTTCAATAGTTACTAGCAGGTAGAAAATTCTTAATAAATATTAGCCACTAAAGTAGTTATCCTGGGCTGCCATAATAAAACACAATAGACTGAGTAGCCTATCAAACAGAAATATATTTATTTTCTCACTGGTGGGAGGCTGGATCTCTGTGGTCAGGGTATCAACATGGCTAAAAAATAGTTAGGGCTTCCCACATCTTCTCATATGGGAAAGGGAGAAGAAAACCACCTCCTTACACATCCATGACCTCATTTAATCTTAATTACTTTCCTGGAACCCTATCTTCAAATATAGTCAAAGATAGATTATAAATTTAACATATGAATTCTGGAGAGACATGATTTAGTCTTCTGTAGTTACCACTTTGTATGTAACATGTGTGCACATGTGTGTAGAACCTAGAGGACACCTGCAGGCACCATTCGCCTTTCTTTGAGAGGAGCTCTTTCACTGGCCTCAAATTCATTGAGTAGGCTAGGCAGGCTGGACCTTGGCATTCGAAGTCTTTAAAACCTGGGTTCTGGAGGATCAAACCCAGGTCCTTACACTTGTAAGGCAAATGCTTCTCCAACTAAACCCTCCTCTCAGTCCCGGAAGCTAGACTATTTTAGATTATATGACATTTAGAATGTCTACAGATGGGTTGTTATGCACACAAAGTTCACATTGGGCAGAATAGACAGAGAAAGACCCCAAGAAGGGATTATGTGAAGAAGTATGATACAGTCCAGAGTGCATTTTAGTGAGGAGATAATTCTCTTAAGTGTCCTTGCTCAAGCCACCCTCTAGCCAGGTCCTATCTATAATGGCCGTGCGATTTCTGTAGCAAGTTCTTAGTGGTCACTTACCTTGGGAGTAGCTTCTTCTTATCTGTAGTTCATTGTTTGCTTCTGAGGACCATTTTAGCTTCTTCAGGTATCATTGGCATCTTCTTCAAAGGCTGAAGATGTATAACCTCAAAGTATTTTCTTTCTCTTTAAAAATCCTTCACACAAAATGCTTCTTTCACTTCCTTTCCTGGAAGCTTTTTATCTGGGCTGTGACATATTTCATGGACTGTTGTAGGGGTTCTTCTTAGGGAAGTTCTACATATTGAGCCCATCTCTTCTTCTGAAATGCAACTTTGATTGTGTGCTGATGCACTTTTCTGCTCAGCATCCTATTGCATTCAGAAATGACTCTGTTATACCTGTCATGATCCAGTGGACAGAGAACATTGACAGCTCTCCAGCCTCCATACTGACTGAGCTGGGAGATTTGGGATGGGTAGGTAGGAAACATAATGTTTATTGACTTTAAGTAATTTGTTCAAATCTCATGACTAGAGAAATGGAGAGCCAAAACTTCTCTTTGGGCCTGTAAATTCTAAAGCCCAGATCCAGTTCCTAAGTGTCAAAGGACTCAAACAAAACATATCCAAGAGAAACTTCTTTAAATTCTTTCTTCCAGGCTAAAGAGATGGGTGAGTTAGTGAAGCATAAAGAACTGAGACCCCTTCACTCACACACACACTCACTCACACACACACACACACATACATACACATTCTCTCTCTCTTTCACACACACACACACACTCACACACACACTCACTCACACACAGACACTCATACACATATACACATTCTCTCTCTCTCTCTTTCACACACACACACAGTCACACACACACTCACTCACACACAGACACTCATACACATATACACATTCTCTCTCTCTCTCTCTCACACACACACACACACACACACACACACACACTCACATGTTGGAAAAAGGAGCTGCTTGTTGGTGCCTTGCTGCTCAGCCCCAAAATAATCACACAGAAACTGTATTAATTAAATCACTGCTTGGCCCATTAGCTCTAGCTTCTTGTTGGCTAACTCTTACGTATGAATTTAACCCATTTCTATTAATCT
This sequence comes from Chionomys nivalis, assembly GCF_950005125.1. Classification (NCBI taxonomy): domain Eukaryota; kingdom Metazoa; phylum Chordata; class Mammalia; order Rodentia; family Cricetidae; genus Chionomys; species Chionomys nivalis. The sequence goes on along the minus strand of NC_080103.1, from coordinate 51,794,379 downwards.
GTGTATCGCCACATGGCAGTCGCTTACCAGCTAAAGTTCTGGCATGTCTGAGTCTGGCAGTGGCTTCATAGCATCTGACTCCACCCTTCTTTCTTCCAGCATACAACCTACCTTTCCCTGCCTAGTTCTGTTCCTTCCCTGCCATAGGCTCAAAGCATTTTCTTTATTCATTAACCAATAAAAGGAACACATAGACAGAAGGACCTCCCACATCACACACACACATATACACACATGCACACAAGCACTCTCTCTCACACACACACACTCATACGCACACACTCTTTCTCTCTCTTACACATACACACACTCATACACACACACTCACACACACACACACTGGGTACACACTTGTAATCCCAGCACTGGGGCGGGGGAGACAGGCAGGTGGATTTGTGGTTCATTGGCAAGCTGCTATAGCTGAAGCCGTGACCTAATGACAAATCTTCTATGTAAAAATGAGGTGGAGAATGACCAAGGAAGACTGCCAATATGTGTAGCACATGTACCCATACATACATACTTGCACTTGCACACACAGAAAGATACACACACATATGCTGACACAGAATAAACGTTTCTTCAAACCTGTCAGTATGTCTGTCAGTCTCTTAAAATGCTGTCAATTTGAGGTATTGATAAGTCTAAGAAAATATACAATATTAGTCATTTTCTTTCTTCCTGGTCTCTTTTTTCCTCCTTCACTTATGAGGAATGAATCGCTTTCTCTCCCGCAACCTTTGAGAGTCCCCTTTTTTAAAATAAAAAGCCAGCGACTTTCACACTGTCCCAAGAGAATGTGTTTATTAACTTGGTTATAAATATTTGAACTCCGCACTCTAAGTTCAATCTCTCAGATCTAAGAAAATCATGTTAAAATGCATTTATGATTTATTACTTCCCTAATATCAAAGTGAGCTATAGTAATCAAAATATGGCTCTTGTTTCCTGTGTTCTATGGAGGAGACAGAAAATAGAAGATCTTTCTACTCAAGTTCCTAACACAAGCTGGTATCCATACTGAGGAACACCCCTATGAAACTTCAGGGTACCAAGGGGAAGGAGAAATTCCTGAAAGATTTTATACAGGAAAAGAATGTAGGTTGCCTTCTGGGAAGTCAAACTCAGAATATCTTTTGAGTTCTCACGAGCAACATTGGAGGCTAGAAGACGATGGAACAGTGCTCCAAAATCCTGAAGGAAAGACATTTTCATCAGAGTAGCCTAGGTTTAGCCAAACCACTAGTTAAATAAAGGGGAGAAACATGTTAAGTGAGAAGTTGTAGCTTATACTCCCACAGACTAAGGGTGAAGCCCGGCAAAGCCGAAAACAGCATGAAAGAGGAAGCCATGAGTGAGGGTGGAGCTTTGATTGCCAACTTGATCATTTCTTTGTAAAAAGACCCAGGGAACTAGTGATGCCCATGTTTGCTGTGTCGGTGCAGACATTTTCAGCAAGGCTAAGTGAGAAGGGAAGACCGACCCTGACTGTGAGGTATCATCTTGTGAACTGGGCTCCCAGACTAAACAAAAGAGGAGAAAGGAGAAGGCCAGCAGAGTGCTGAAGTCCTTTTCTTTGCTTCCTGATCTGCCCACATATGAACAAGCAACTTCCGGTTCCTGCAGCCACAGCTGTGAAGCATCTCTGCCACTGTGCCCCCCCCCCCCCCATGGTGAATTATGCCCTCAAGCCACAAGCTATAGCAAATCTTCCTTTTCTCACCTTCCTTCTTGTCAGTAGTGGGCACAGTGATGAGAAATGTAACCAATGTACCATGGGAGGTGGGGGCAGTGACTCTAACCCGGAAGGGCAGAGAGAGAAGAGCCTGAATAACAGCGCGGCAGCAGCTAAGAAGCAGGCAGCCCCGACAGGGGCAAGAGATGTCTGGTGGAGACCTCGAGGAGGGAAGAGACTGGGCCACAAATGAAAATATTGATGTGACCATAAAGACTCCATTTTTAGATCAGTAAGTTGTTGTTAAAGTCAGCCGTTAGACAAGCCCAAAGAAGGCTTAATGATAATTATGGAAAAGCTCATACATGCTCACAGTTTTGACAGCATAAATGTACAAGTCCAGTGGCAGATGCTGAGATTTGGAATGGGGGTATGGAAGAAGAAGGAAAGCGAGGCACAGTGTCGGATCTGCTGAACAGACACTGGAAATGTATTTAACATTGCAAATGTGTATTATTTATATTATAGACATAAGGAAGAAGAGACACTAAGCCTCACTATTCACGTCTAGCAAAGGAAAGTGTCAAGGTGGAAGGAGGAAATGTCACGGAAGGTTAAGTATCACTCAGGCCAGGAACTGAATGTTGTTGAAAGGTAATAAAGAAGAGAACGCTATTAGAATTAAAAAGGCAGGCACCAAAATAACGTAACACACACACACATACACACACCACTAAATAAAAATTATTCCCTCTGGCAAAAAGACATTGGACATCAGGAGGATAGAAGTAAAAGATTATGGTATTTATTGTAAGCACTTACATATTTTTATAACATTTATTAATTTACCTATGCATCTATTTTGTGTGTGTGTTTGTGCGCATTTGCATGTATGTGTTTGCCTTGGTGCACATGTGTTGGTCCCAGAATTGACATCAGGTGACCAGGCTTGGTAACAAGTACCCTTACCCTCTGAGCCAGCTCATTAACCCTTTATTCACTTTGTCTATATACATATTTTGTGACATACACATGTGTATATATAAATACACTCAATTAATTTTAAAATAACACTTGTGAAACCATGTTAGTCTGTTGGATATTTTAACTTTTCAGTCTGTTCTAGTAAAAATGGTGGAGTGGATTGTTAGGGAAAAAAAAAACAGGATTCTCCTGAACATGACAATTGGAAGAAAAATCAGGGTGGGCTTGCATTTTTAAAGAACAATTTCTATATATTAAGGATATGGAAATTAGTTCTCTATCAATTAAATCAACTGTAGAACCCTAAAAAGGCAAAAATCTGGAACAGGAAGTGATAAAGAAGCCCAAACAGCTTGTGAGGACCAGGGGTTCCTTAGAAGGTCATCTGCTGTCAATCACAGTAGTGAGCAGATGTCAACAGACGTACCTACCGGCTGGCTCACCCAGCCTTGACTACTGCCTAGATGAGACACGAGTGGTCTGGGTTGATTTTCTCAGTGGAGTCTGAGCCATGGGGGAGTAGACACTGTTAGGAAACTCCCCAACTTGTGAACTTGGGTTTTTATGTGCTGCTTCCTACTCTTTCCGCACACCAGTGGTGTTCTAACCAATTCTTAGAAGTATTTATGTTTATTTTATGTGTATGGGTGTTCTGCCTGCATATGTTTACTACTTGTCTTTATATCTTTCTTTGTGTATGGTTACTTTTCTCTTTTCTGTAACAAAATATCTGGCTAAAAGCAACCTAAAGAAGGGTTTGTTTCTGCTTTCAGTTTGTGGAAACACATTCCACCAAGGTGGGAAGACGTGGCAGCAGGAGCTTGAGGAAGCTGGTCACAGGGGTCTGTGGTCAGGAACTAGAGAGGAGATAAGGAAGGGGGCTGGGCCATCAAACCTCAAGGTCCTCTCAGAGTGACCCACATCCTCCAGTCGGGCTCCACCTTTCCAATCTTCCACAAGGGCCACCAACTGGAGACTAAGTGTTCAAACATTTCACATTCCAAGCACAATGTTTAGCTGTGAAGAGTCATCTAGAATGTTGGAATTTCTTCATTGTATGCTTTGCTCTCCAAAGAATGTGTCAGTCAAGGCTAAAGCAATAGCATGAGGACAATTGGCCAACTTGTGTCTGGCGACTTCAGGCAGAGTCCTTGTACTGTGTGGATGGTCAGGTAAACCCACTTGAGCCTCTGAACAGCTAAGACAGGCCTGCAGGTTATTGTCTGTCAGCCAGGGGAACAGCAAAGTGGGAGGGTGCTTCTTTTGTTCTCCCTGCTCCTCAGAACAGGGCCGGATGGATTTCCAAGCCTGCCTTGGTAAAGCGAGCTTTGGTCTGTTGTTCATGGATATTTGCATTTACTTTGTTCAAGCGGAAGCAACAATAGAAATTATAGGAATTCAGTGGTTGGCGGTGGTTTGAACTGTTCTCGGGAGAACATCCTTCCAACGTTGACTGCTTGGGAGTGTAGGAGTGGCTAGGACAGTTAGAGCCCATGGAGGGCTTCCTTACAGTATGTGAAACTAGGGAGCTTTCAAATGAGCTCAGCTGTTTTGAATTTCATAAAACCATCCTGACACCTTCTTTAAAAGAACACTGGGTCCCTGTAACCATGTTTATTATGTATCTATTATGTTGATTTCAGGGCTGGTTCCATCCTGGCATAAGGATGTGAATTCTGGGGCACAGAGGGAATCCAGAGGGCACCAATTGATTGGCAGCAGACTAGTTCCATATTGTGCTAAGTTTGCTGGTTAAATGAACTGAATTGGGGCTGGGAAGATGGCTTATTGATGAAGGGCATTTACTGCTCTTGAGAAGGACCAGTTTTTGGTTCCCAGCATCCAGCATCCACTTCAGGTGGTTTACAACAGTCAGTAACTCCAACTCTAGGTGATCCAACTGCCTCTTCTGTGCTTTTGCAGGCACCTTCACACACACACACACACACACACACACACACACACACACACACACACACTTGCACAAGAGCAAATAAAATTAAAAAATTTAAAAAGTGAACTGAATTCTATTCATCTAACTTCTCAAGTTCCTGGTCCTCAAAAACACTTCCCTCACGTCCTTGGAAGGGCAGCCTGTCATTCTCTAGCTGTGTTAACAAGATTCTTAAAAAAAAATAAAATAAAGCCCAAACCCAAAACAAGAGAGACAAGTCTTGTTTGCCACCTCTCCATGGGCATTTTCTGAATTCCTCATCTTGGAGGCTTGGAACCATTTCATTATGCTCCAAGTGTTGACAAAGTTTCCTTTATTCTGGGGCTGGGGCCTTGGAGATGGGCAGCAGTTGGAGCTGGGGTGGCAAGCACCACCCATCATCGCTCCAGCCTGAGCTTTAGGAGCTCCAGCCCCCTTCTTGTCTGTGAGTTCTCTGAGAAGCTCATCTACAGCCATCCTTCCATGCCCTTCTCTAGGCTTGGCAAGCAGCAAGTGGGAGGTTTTGGGGCTCTCCAGCTGCAGAGACCTGGGATCGTCACCAGGGAGGCTGCACCTGGGCTGGACCCATTTGTACTGATGGCACTGGGTCCCGCACTATCTGTGCTGCCCTAAAAATAGCTCTCAATTAACATTGCATTTCAAGAATTGGAAAATTTCCCAGAAGTCCATTCTTTTTTCCTTTTCTATTTCATTACATTTTGCAGTAATAATACACAAGCCTGTAGAAAACATGACGGGTAATGAAAAAATGTAATTAATATAAGCAGTGTAAGGCATGTTTTTCTCTCTGTTGTCCTCATAGAAAATCGCAGCTTTAAACCAAGCAGGATATGAAAATGCATAAATGCCCCCCTCCCTAATCAGCTGTGGTTTGTAAATATCTTATGCAAAACACTTAAGTCAACTGTCAGATTTTTTTTTTATATAACATTAAGTCACATAATTCTTGTTTGAAAAAAAAAACTCCCTTGAAGGATAAATTGAGTGATTTGGATAACTGTGGTGATGGTGCAGGTCTCCTCAATAAACCTAAAAGCTTTGTTCCTGTGAATCTGGACTGAGGCCTTAATTTTCCCGCTTCTTGGGACCCTCAACACCCACGCAGCGTGAATATCCTTGCTACTATTTCACACCGACCCACCCCATTCCATTAGCCAAAATAAAGTGATTAAGGAGCCAAGAGGCTGTGCTATATTCTCGTATTCTTGAGAGCACTTCGGTTCACTTGTGTGTACCATTTAGCATTGACCTAGACGTGCTTGATGAGGAGGTCAAAGTTGAAATCAAACGTTTCCCCAAATATCTTCCAAGACCAGGGCTTAGGGTCTGATTTCATTTGATCGTCCCTTGGTTCTTTATTCTTTTAAATGGCAGCTTCATTCCATCTTGTTCCACTCTCTGCAGGATGAAGGTGGTATACCAGAATGGGAGGACTCTGACCTTATCCCTCTGTTCTGCTAGGCTCCCTGGTGAAGGCAGGTTCCCCCAGATGAGAAGCAGTGCCTCTCTGCTGTGGCATTCTGGGCAACCATTTGGAGTCCCAGATGTAGGAAATGAAATAATCCACGCTCACACAGTCACAGAGTGCCCATCTGGCACCCAGGAACCTTGCGAGATAGAAGCACACAGGCGTGAGCTCACTTTTGCTGTGGCATCTCACCAGCAGGGCTGCAGCCAGCAGAGGGAAGGGATTCTGGGATGCAAACCGGCCTTTTTCATTGTTCTTTCTTTATGCCTTTTGTTCCTACCTTGGGACTACATACACATACAAATCACATATGTGTAGACACACAAACATACATACACACACACACACACACACACACACTGAACTTTTTAAAATTTAGGTAAGAGGGGAAGATAGAGACAGAGGCAGAGCAACCACTGCAAAAGGCAACATTCTTTTTTTAAAGGAGGGTTGAAGGAAAACTATTCGCTAATAGCCAATTCTCCCCCCTGCCACGCCCTCCCCAACACACTGTCTGGTCCTGTACTTGCCATAGTCTTTATGCCTTCTACTCTAGTCCTCCCAACAGTGGCATGAAATTTGATTAAGTCTCCCTCTACCTTGCTTCTTGCATACAATCCTAGATATGAGAAAAGGCATGATGGGAAGGGCCTACAAAACCACACAGAGGCATCCCTTTCTACTCCCCAAACCAAATTTACAGGACAGCCTAATAAATGACCTCAACTCTTTTTCTTCAGTTTTCTTTTGAAGAGTGTGTGCCATAGTCAAAGCCACAGAAGCCCTGCCAAGGGGATGCTGGCCAGAGAACACCTGGGGCTGTGTATGAGCATGCGTGATGGCAGAGGCTGACTGTCCCTACAGAGGCTGGCTTGCTGACATTCAACCCAGGTCATAATTGTAGAGCAAGGCAGATGTGTAAACTCCTGGGACAGGGGATAATTGTTACATAAGGGTTTCCTAAAACTATGGCTCTGCTGTGTTACCCTTTAAAAACACACATTTTGAAGAGAGGTGGTAGCTAAAGACAGGGGTGCGATCCTTAAAGTAGCAGTTAACTCTGGGCAGGGACAGAAATGTGGCTTAAGTGAAACGTGGTTAAGTCATGTACTGATTTGTATCACAGCAGCATTAAAATGAGGGAAAAGATCGCCTTAGACATTGTACTTGATGTTGCTGGGACTACCTATAGGAAGCATCAGGTTACGTTAGCCTTCTGAAATACCGTATCAGCTCTCAGCACTCCCAGTGTCCAAAGAAGATAAGTTCAAAATCAGCAGGGGGAGAAGGGTGCCATGGCACAGGCCGAGTGCATCCCTGGCCTCTGCTGACCAAGAGCACATAGGAGACAGGGGTTGGCTGGAAGATATCTCCAAGGAGTGGAGTTCCAAGACTCAGAAATATTAGGGATAGAAAAACAAAGTGTCGCTCCTCTGGGAGCTTGCTCGCTCTGCTCAGGCGCTCCCATGTTCCAGAGAACGCTCTCCTGAGTTTGCTAATGCAGAGTACTGAGTGGGTAGCACAATGAGATGTTTGTAAATAGGATAAACCATTACAATATTACAGCTTTTCATTTGGAAAGCTATTTAGGCAAGGAATGATTACTGACCCATGATATGTAAATGATGGAAGTGCAGAAATTAGTATTTGGGTCAACTCATGTATTTTTCAACCATGAAATGAAAATCTCAGCGTTCACATTCCAATTCATACATGAAAGCATCACGGTGCTATTAGTTGGCTATTGTGTTAATTTATGATTGTCTTAGTTAATGCTTTCAGAGCCACGGTGAAGCTACATGTCTACTTTCCATGTACTGATGTCAGAGCTGAACAGAGGCATGTGCTCCACTGAGCCAGTGACTTTCCTGAGGGAATGCTAGGGCAGCTGGGTGGAAAGACAGCTCATCTGAAGGGCAGGCTTAGGGAACTCTTCACCAGATATGCCAAATGTAAGCCCAGTCCACCATCCTCTTTTTTACAAGTTTATAAAAACTCTCTTGGGTTTTTTATATCATATACCAAGCTTCAGTCTGCCCTTGGGGATGCAAAAGAGTCCCACAATGGAACTGGAGAAAGATGGGTCAACAGTTAAGAATACTGGTTGCTCTTCCAGAGGATCTAGGTTCAATTCCCAGTATCCATAAGGTGGCTCACAACTTCCTGTGAGGCTGATCTGCTGTCCTCTCTGACCTCTGCAGGCACAATGTGTGTGTGGTGCACATGCTTACATGCAGGTAACCCACCCCCCATATAATAAAGTTAAATAAATAAATAAATAGGATCCTCCAAAGATCTTTGTCTTCAAGGCTAACAACAAAAGAGGCTCACCATGAAAGTGATTCAGGAACTCAGTGCAGTGCTATTTAGATCCCAATTGCTAATGTTGTTAAGACTTTAGTGAGTGAAACAGAAAAGTCCTGGTGGGTGGAAGGCAAGGGAAAAGGCCCACTAGGCCACTAGGCCAGAGGTTAAACTAAAGGAAGTTATTGTGAAGTGGAGGGTATGCCTGTGTGGATGTGTCTCCATGTGTCTCTCAGGAGTGGAGAGGAGAACTCAAGGCTGGTGAGCAGGGAGGCAGGACAACAACTGGGCAACAGCCTGGCCTGCAGCAGCTATTGTATTGAGCTTCTGCAGAAGAAATGAAGCAGGGACCAGTTGAGAAGAGGAACAGCCTCATGGCTGTGCCACCCCTGAACCTGGGGCTGCACATGCTCCAAGGTGAATGCAGACCAACACAAAACTAAATCTAGCTAAAGCATTAGGAGATGTTCTTGTGTAATTATTATGTTTTTAATTGTTTTTTTTGTAACTTTGTAAATGACAATGACAATGTTGTATCCTCATGTCCAAAAGCTGAACACACTTGAAGGCTTAGAGAAAGATGGATTAGGGTTGGGGGCATCCCTGAGTATGTGTGTTAGGAGGAAGAGTGTGAGGGATGGGGAGAAAAGGATGGATTGAGAGACAAGAAATGGGGTCTCTGAAATAAGTACCAATTCTGCATGTAGCAGTGGATTCAAAGCCTGTGATGCTGGGAAGAGAGGTGGTTAGCTTTGCTTCCTGACCTTGTCATTTGGCTGCAGGAACCCGGGCATCCTGTCTGCACAACTGAGGCTCAGTACTTTGGACTCCAAGATTGGGTAGCACTGAGACTATGTCTTATTCAACTTTGGTCCCTGGTTATAGGGTATACCAACCTCAAAGATAAGCATTCAACCAAGGTCTTCTTGAGGGACTCAAGACCAAAGAGCTGGGGTCAGCATCCCTAAGAGGGCTTCTGATGCAGGGCAGTTTTGAATGAGTTGGTAAGACCAGTGGTTCTCAATGGTGGTCATATGGCATCCTACAGAGGGCCTTGGAAATTCCCATCAGAATTTCTCAGATGTCACAATATTAGGCTGGAGCCTGAGACATTTGACATCTGTACACAAACCAGCCCCACATGATGAAGTCCCACATGGCTTCTGAAGGCCTTGCCAGCCGTGCCTGCAAGTGAACCTGTTAATAATTACCTGACTGAAGCCCAACTCCAATTTGCATGCTTCATTGCTTGATTTTAACACACAATCAGTGTTCCATGAATTTATAACTCCATGTAAATTAGAAGAAGACTATATTTTGTCTTGTTCAGAACTTTGCCAAGACTTGGGCAAAGAAAGACCATGTTCCTAGCAGTTATAGTTCTGAAATAGCAGTGTTCCACCAGTCCAGGGGTCTCAAGACTTGAAAGCACTTACCACTTCATCGTGCCTTCCAAATGTACATTTCATTGTGAACTGATTTCTTTTGTTCCTCTTATAAATTATATTTAGGAAATTACATCACTTCATAAAACTATGTATGTAGATAACAAACTTTACGTGTCATTTATGCTCAGCATTGTATAAGAAGGATTATTATAAAGTTGGTTATTTTTTTTAATAAAAAGATGTCATGCTCATACCTGTAATCCCAGTACTTGGGAGGCTTAGAGAAGAGGGTTGTCACAAGCTTAAGGGTCAGAGTGGACTACAGAATAAGATCCTGTTTCAAAACAAAGAAATAAAGATGCTGGGTCTGAATGACTGATGACCTCAGACTTAAACATCTAAGAAACTTAAATATAATGCCTTATATGAGATCAGCTTTTATTTGATGCTGGATCAATCTATTGCTCTTTGCTGATGTTCTCTGATTGGCCTGGGCAAGAGTAATTTAGATAATATATGGTATGCTACAGACACAAGGAGGCATGAGACCCTGGCAAATAATTATCAATGGCTTCAAGATGAGGTGGTAGGGATAAGGGCTATGCTATGCCAAGCTTGAGGACTTAAGAGCACATACCTAGTAGGTCAGGCAGGAAGTTGATGGTCAGTTGTGAGAGTAAGTAGATCCTGCTGTCCCAAACTCCAGGCTGCGGATGTGAGAGGAAATCCCACCCCTTGGGAAAGGACCAGACAAAAGTAAAGTCTCGGCTTAAATGACTAAAACTGGGGCTTAGAAACACAGAAATGATGCAGAAGACTGACACCCCAAGCCTAGGCAAAAATGAGACCTTGGGCTGAGGGTACAGGCGAGAACTCAAAGAAATTGGGGTCCAGGAAATGGCAGCAGTAAGAGGGTCTTCCTGTTGTGTAACAGACCTTAAGGTCAGTGTGGCTTATTGTGCTGAAAACGCACGACAGTTTCTGTACTGGATTTTGAGAAGGAAGCCAGGTATGGAGACTGGGAGCCAGGGGTGGCTTTGACATTTAGGTAGTCAATGATCTAACTGGAAGAATTCGTTTACAGAAGTTTAAGAGATGAGTCCACTGGCCAGTTGTAACAGAATGATGGGCAATATTTCAAGGGAACCTGAAGATGCTGATCTCTGGTCTAGGTTTACAGTTGCTTTTATAAAGAGACCAATAAAGCGTTCAAGTTCACTGGTAGGTGACTATGCTATTTACTCTAAGTAACAACAGTAACCCGGGAAATGTGTAAAATGTCAGATATATTTACGTCAGTCCACTTGGCCTTTGACACAAGATAAATGGAGTACGTAAGCCTTGTATTAACTGTATTCCTTATTTTGCAAATCGACAAAGCTCAGAGAAGTTTACTCATCGTGTTAAGCCCCATTGCCATATGGATCAGAGGGACAATTCTATTCCCACTCTGGGCTTTGGACCTGGCCTGCAGCTGCACTTCCCACAGCTCCCATGGGTATTTTAGTTTCCCCCGACATTACACTGGAATTAAAGTTGGGTTAGTTAATTTTTTCACTGTTTTGATGAAATATCTAACAAAAACAGCTTAAGGAAGGATGTTTTCTGCCCACAGTGTGAGGGCCCAGTCCATAAAGACAGGGAGCACAGCAAAAGGAGCTGGAGGCGAATGGTTACATTGTATCTGCGGTAAGTAGGAAGAGAGAAAAGGCGAATGGTTACATTGTATCTGCGGTAAATAGGGAGAGAAGAAAGGCAGATGGTTACATTGTATCTGCGGTAAGTAGAGAAAGAGGAAAGGCGAATGGTTACATTGTATCTGCGGTAAGAAGGGAGAGAGGAAAGGCAAATGGTTACATTGTATCTGCGGTAAGTAGGGAGAGAGGAAAGGCAGATGGTTACATTGTATCTGCGGTAAGAAGGGAGAGAGGAAAGGCGAATGGTTACATTGTATCTGCGGTAAGTAGAGAGAGAGAGAGAGAGAGAGAGAGAGAGAGAGAGAGAGAGAGAGAGAGAGGAAAGGTGGATGGTTACATTGTATCTGCGGGAAGCAGGGAGAGAGGAACGCTGACGCTCAGCTCTCTTCCTCTTTCATTCAGTTCAGGACTGCAGCCAATGAGATGCTGCCTCCCTTCCCTTCACAGTTAAACCATTCAGCAAATACCTTCGCCTGACACGCCCAGAGGTGTGCTTCCATGGTGATTTTTAAAAGCAGCCAAGTCAACAATGAGGATTAACCATGGTAAGAGGCTTACACTTAAGACGCGTGTGAACTCTGGATATGATCGGAATGACTGTCAGAGCTATTAGGAGATAAAGACACGGTAGACTTTTAGATCCAGGTACTGCTCTAGACGTTGAGGCACACTGAATTGACAAATGGCAGTTCCTGCTCTGACTGATGGCTTGCATTTGAATGAATATGTTCTAACATCAATGACAGAATCTAGGAGGTGTAAAAACCACCACCCGAGTGCCATGTGTTTTGTTGGATCCATGGAATGTTAAGACTGGCTATAAAATAGGTCTTATTTCCCACATTTAGTAAATGCATTAATAACAATAATTAACATGGGGTTCACTCATTCCAGGAAAGAGCTACTTAGGGGCTTTAAGAGAACAGGTAGGTGACCAATGGAGACTTGAGCCCAGGTTTTTATACTCAGGATCCTAAGCTTCTTCATCTGGTGATGGAGCAAAATCCTAGGCCTACATTTGCCTGCAGAAGTCCACCTCGCCTTTCCCAGTGTGGTATGTCAAAGTCGGGTGCAGCATCCCGTCACCTTAACATTCTGTCATTTATGAGCAAAGGCAGTCAGTTGACATTTACTCCTTAACCACGTCCACTGTGACAATGATGAGGTAGCACCTCTTGAAGTCAGTGCGATGCTCATTCCTGACTCTCAAGTTTCCTCATGTGCTACGACTCCATCCACACCCCTTCAGCCGTAACTGTGTATCAGGAGGGAATGACGTTGGCTTGTACTTGGGGGATTTGAGACGTGGACACCTACCTTAAAATTCTAGGAGCTGCTGAGGTCACGTGAAATCAGTTAGGAAAGGAAAAGAAGATGGGCTGTTGCTTTGGCTGGGTTCCTCCCCATTTTGGATGTCTCTTTCTCGTCTTACTAGTGTGTTCCAAGGAAGGTCACTGGAACTGCCTGCGTATCATTGACATTATTATTTAGCTTGCGGGAATGTAGCAAAACTCCAAGTTTATGTTAAATGAAGTTCCTTTAGCTATTCAGTTAACCGTGGTGTCATCCAAGGGAGATTTTCAAGAACACCCCCTTTGCAGTTCCTGGGGACTTAATAAAGCCAAGTAAAGAGGGGTCTTTAGAAGGCTTGAGTTAACATCTCCCAAGTTTTCTGTGATTGACTTGGGCAAAAAATAGAATACTGAATAATGTGTAAATGGCTTTTCCTTATAAATACATTTATCTGAAGAACTTCATTATTACATAAATTACTTCTTCAAAATTAATTTCCACTTATTTTAAAGAGATGAAACCCATGTTTTCAATGTGCTTAGTAGAGTTCAGTGATCACATATAATAACAATGTATTAAAAGCTGCACAGAAAAGAAACCATTAAAAAAAAACCCCATAACTCAACAGACGAAAATAATGACAGACTAGCCATTCATGCAAATTAGCTAACTCACATTTATCAAAGAAAATATTTCATAGCATTAACAACACTGTCACTTAAGAAAAATTAAACGGGGCTCAGAACCACACATTCATTTTTACTGCTCTCATTACTCATTTGTGTGTTTCTTTCCTCCTGTTAAAACAAAATCGCAAGTTTCAGATTCAGAGTTCAGCAGAGAAAGAAGCAGATGATTTTCTGCTTTTCCCTGACCCCAAGGTTAGCAGCAGTACAGCAATGGGAACAAATCTGCCTTGAAACCTGTCCAAACCCACATCTCCCAGTGTGCAGGAAAGGCAAGGAGTAGGATGTGCAGCGGATATGAACATGAGTAATCTTGGAAATCGAAATATTAAACATATGTCAAAGATTATCAAATACACATCCACACGCCTCATAGAGAAGTCTTTCATCTGAGGAGCTCTGTCCATGTCAGTGTGCAGAGGCTTTCTGGTGCTGCAGGCCTCGTCCGAGCTTGGCATGGCCAGTTGCCACAGCATGGATTTTTAGATGGCTGCCTGCAAAACTCCCACGTTTTTTTTTTTTGTTTGTTTGTTTGTTTTTTTTTTGCAAAGTCAGGTTTCCTTAAAGATATTAATCTCTGTGCCTGTCTGGACACTTTCTTAGTGTTCCGCATGAAGCCATCATCCCAGTAAGCTGTGCAGTTGGAAAAATCCCCTCCAGTCTTTGACTTGTTCTCTGAGGGTGAAGCCACTAGAACCCATGCTCAACTCTCTTGCAAAGCTTCAGATCAACAAAGAACGTTCCAGATTGAGAAACTGAGCATATTAACAGCCAGGCACTTGTTCAGAGAAGGCTCTGGCTTCACCGCTTTCTTCCATCAGATGTGATGCTTGACAAGGTCTCCCCATCTAAACCTTGTCCTGTGGGGAAATTTCAATAATATTTTGAAAATCCAGTTTGATCTAAAAGCATATAATAATACTATTGCTTTGCAAACTGGCCTTTAGATGCTATTATTTTATAAAAATCCCTGAGGTAACTTTACGTTTTCTTTGCCTGTTTTCTCACCTGTTTATTGTTTAGAGGCAGCTGATCTCCATATCTTATGAGCTTGGTCTGGTGTGAGGAGCGTGTCAGCTGTCCAGCTTCGTCCGAATAAAGTCATACACCCCAGAAAGAACCCCTTGTGTGGTAACTGGTACGGTGAAGCCTGATCCCTTCTCAGCATCTACTCATCCTGAGCAAACCACAGCTTTGCACAGTGTCTTAATGACGGCTACCTGAACTGTCCTGGCAGGAACATGAGATGACAAGGGACCAAATACCTCCCTTGCTGCCCTCTCAGACAGCCAGAATTGGACAGATTTTATGGGGTTTGGAAGGACTTGGGTGTAACAAGGTAGGGGAAAGTGAAAGAAACGACAAGTTTGACTGAACTGCACCAGGAAGCAGTGCCTTCAATCAGGTCATGCAGTGACTGGGGAGACAGCTGGGCTCTGTCTGCGGGGGAGAAAGTCAAAAGCACTGTGTTGGGTATGAACGGACTCTCCTGGACAGCCCTCTCTCCTGCTGGTCTGGAGGAGCAGGCGGGGCGTATTTGACATCTCTATGCATCTCCCATGATGCCTTCTTCCCTTCTGTCTTTCCACTCGGAGGAGGAGTCTGCTCATCTGTGGCCCTTCAGCCTCCTCTGGTTCTGTGAGGTAGAGAAAGCTGACTCTCTGGTGTCAGGGCATGTGCGTTCTGCAGCTCCATTCTTCAGGGAATTCACGGGCACTACGAAACATAATCTTCAAACCTTGTCCTGTAGACAGGGCTGAGAGAGAGAAGATGGCTTGGAGAGAAAGGTCTGAAATATGTCATTGCACACTTGGGAGGGAGATTTGCTTATCGAGTTTGTCCTACACCAAAGCATATGTTTTGGTTATTAAGTTAAAACTTCTTTGATGATAAAAAAATAATTGCCCTGTTAAATTATTTCTCTTAACATAGTATAATCCCCAGATTACATTTTGAGAAGGAACTATGGGAAAAAATGTATCTTGTAATAATTTCACTGGCTTTGCCAATAGATACCTAAATATGCAATTTGGTCTTCTCCAAACTCGTGTGATCTCCCTTACCCCACATCTGCTATCTGCGGATGAAAACCTGCTGAAATTAGCAAAGGGTGCTCGACACTGAGCGTGCTCTTCACTTACGGGACCAAAGCTGAAGATGGGGTTCGTTTACCAGCTGAGTCATGGAGCATGTCCTATGCACTACCGTCTTTCTCCAGTCCTGCAGTCCTGTTTCTTCATCTTTATCTGTAACCTACATCTCATAAGCTGAGTCAGTGAGAGGCTCAGTTCCTCCAGGCTTCATCTGTCCTGCTGGAACCAAATGGATCTAGGACTGCAGCTGCTCTCTGAGCCTGTCTTCCTCTGGACTAAGGAGAATCTGCAAGGAAAGCCTAAATGCAAATAGTTTCATTTTAATTGCTCTATAATAACTTCCCTTTATTTCCCCCCCCCCAGCTATTTCCTTTAAAACTGGGTAGAAAACTTGACTTTGGGGCTAACTGATAAGCAGTGGCAAAAGTAAGAAAGGACCTGCAGGTCTAGATATTGGGTCATTTAAGTGAAACGTGACTTTTTCCGTGATTGGGATGTGTGTGTGTGTGGTGTGTGTGTGGGGTGTCACTAATGACAGTGACCTGGGAAGACAGCTTGGTTGGTAATGTGCTTGCTGTATAAAGATGAAGACCTGATTTTGACCACTAGAATCCAAATTAAATTAAAAATAAAACGAAAAAAATAAATAAAAACAAACAAACAAAAACTGGACGCAGCTGCTCATGTCCTGCAGGCTCCATTCTCACATATACACACACCTCCTCACACACTCATGCACACAGAAATACACACTACAACCTCAGTGATGGCCGCCAGACATGGTGGTGGACCAGAGTTCAAATATGTGACTCCTTCCTTGACTTTATTTCAGACTGAAATGCTTTAAAAAGGAAACTATAATAGGCACATGCTCTTATTTTCAGAGGGGGCATGTTCGCATTTTCAGAGGACAGATTATGAATTATGAAAATATTTCTGAAATATTGTTGGACTGTTTCACATTCAACTGTTAACTCATCACAGCCCTGAAGTCTGTGTATATGGAGGAACTGTTAAACTAAAACAATTAATTCCTTTGCCATTCTCATCCTTGTATCCCATATATTTACTGGAATCATTTAGGATAGTAACCTGCAACCAATTGAAAAGTCAGCATGTTCGTTTAAGAAATCTAATTTAATTTTTTTAGCGACATCATTTGCAGAATCCATGGCAGGTAACAGGTCTGCATATTTTTGCTTAAGGTTCCCTTCATTGCTATCACTCAAGTATTTCAAAACAGCTCTTGAGGACCAGCGAGAAGCAACAGCTGAAGAAGGTCTCAGCAGTCTTAGAGTTGGGGAGCGTATTAGAGAGGTTGTAGCCCAGTGTCTTTTAGAGTCCATTAATGGTATGTTTGGTTCTTCTGTCACATTTGAGTGTGACTCTCCAGAGTGGTACTGGGAACTGTAGTCCACTGAGTCTCTGCTCTATGTCTCCCAGATACCAAAATTATCCAAGGAAAAGGTGAAGAGTGCAAAAGGCTGGAAAGTGGGTGTGAAGTCTAGGTTCCAATTCCATTTAATGCCTCCGTATTTTAAACAAGCTGTGTAAGCAAAACAGAGGAAGACTGGGAATCAGGGACCTCGTCTGTTCTATATGTCAGAAATCCCTTCCAGAACATTCTTCTTAAATATTTCTACTCAAAAGCCAGCCTATTCCCTTGAAAAACAGTTCCTAATTTTAGAGATTACTTCCATTGATTGCTCCAGATTGTGACTTCCTGCGACCTCTACCTTCTGGTCCCAGGGGTCCTCCGGAAGAGTGGACTAATTCTGTCACATGTGTGGCTTGCAGGGGATGCTTGGGAAATGACAAATATGTTCCCCTATTCCCAACTCTGACCCTCCACAGGGTGATCATGAGCCATTGCTTCCTCACACAGAACTTTTCCTTTTCTAAAATTGCTTTTGATGGTTTCCATACTCTTAGACAGTAATCACAGAATAACAGGCTTGCTACCATCTTTATTAAGATGAATAGAGCCCATAGTTCCTGTTGAGTGCCTTCTACATGTGCAACTGCTTTAGAGGCAAGTCTGATGCAGAGTTGAGCCAATCTTAGGACTTCAGATGGGTTTTAGCTAAGTGCAGTGAAGAGATTTTTTCCACTGGAACCCACATAATTTTGGCCTCAAGGTCATGGCATGTTGTCAGTTTGCTCCCAGTTTGCTCTGAGTTAGAACTCCACTGAGGTCCCAGGACTTCATGTCGGCTACTGCTGTCACTATTTTCACTGCTATTATTTATGAACATTAGAAAAACATAGCTTTGGGATAATTTACAAAGCTCTTTCTACAAGTCCCATACTCACTGTCAACTTCCATTATGATTTCGGTTTGTGGATGATGTCTAATCAGTTGAGGTGCCATGACAAAGGGCCTCACGCTCAATGACTTCCAATCAACAGGAATTTGCTTCTTGTAGTTCTGGACACCAAGAGTCTGGCATGGCTGGGTTCTGGTGAGGGATGTCTTCTGGGATGCAAACTGGCATTTCTCTTTTTCAGTGAAGAATCTACTTCGGCTCTTTTCATGAAGACACTATACCATCCACAAGAGGCCCAACTTTTTGACCTGCCTATCTCCCAAAGGTCCCCTTCCTAATGTAGCCACATTGGGGTGTTAGTTAACCACTTGGATTTGGGAGGAAGCATAAATATCCAGTCTACAAAGATAGAAAAACAGGGACTTAGAAGAGTTTAGGGTGCTTGGAATTATGTGTCTGATACACATTCTAGTTATGACTTTGGTGATTTTTTTTTTAATTTGGCTTTTGATTCAAAATTCTATTTATTTCCTGACTCACAATACACTAATAAGCCAGGGCTTCCCTGACTATGTTTCAGCTAATAAAAATAAGATGAGCAGGTAGTGCTTTTTTCTTAGTTAGTTCTATGTGATTATCTTGACTCTAAATTTGAGGCTCTTAAGATGTTTATAAACCCTTAATTTACCTATCACCATAGTTGTAGAAGGAGATGACTCTTTTGTTTCCCAGCAGCCCAGACCTGAATAATCATACAGAAACTATATTAATTATAACATTTTTTGCCTATTAGCTCAGGCTTCTTATTGGATAGCTCTTATATCATAAAATAAACTGTTTCTATTATTCTATGTATTGCCACAAGGCTGTGAGTTACAAGGTAAGGTTCTGCCAACTGTCTCCTTCTGCATCTAAATGGCATCTCTCTGACTCTGCCTACTCTGTCTATCTATCTCTTCCAGCCTGGCTATACTCTGCCCTGCTATAGGCCCAAAGCAGCTTCTTTATTAACCAATGGTAATAAACCATATTCACACATACAGAGGGGAATCCCACATCACATACTAGCGATCTTTCTCTTTAATTTGTATAATTTGCCAATGAATTAAGCCTATATGCCCTTGTCTAAGGTGTAAAACCTTGGAACAATGGACTGGGGCTGGTGGCTTAGTATGCAAAGTGCATGGGGACTTGAGTTTGAATTCTTAGTACTCATAAGAAGCCAGGCATGGTGGTGCATGCATGAAATCCCAGCACTGAGGTATAGTGTCAAGTAGATCCCTGAAGCTAACTGGTCAACCAGTTTAGCTGAGTTGGTGAGCTTCAGGTAGGCTCAGTGAGAGTCTTTGTAACAAAAAAAGTGACAGAAATAAAGTAAAGAATGATTGAGAAAGATGCCCAATGTTGGCCTCTGGCCTCCATACACATGGGGGTGTGCATCCATGTACACAGATGCCATCACACACACACATACACACACACACATGCACATATGTACACACACCTAGAACAGAACAGTGCTGAAGAAAGAACACGCTGTCATATTGTTGGAAGATCTCCAGGTTAGCGCTAACATGGAAATCAATTCTTCTGGGATCATTTTCGAGCCATCTAGAAGTTTATGTACCCCCACCATCATTCTACTGATACCCCAGGGTTGACTTTCAATGACGTCATGTGAAACTTAGTTAAGTGTATTGCTGAAGCACTGACACCTGCCTACAGTACTCTTCCCTCAACCCTCAAAGAGGGATGGTCACCCTGTAGCTAAGCAGGCCAATTGAATAGTCCTTTAAAAAATCAAATGACCTTAGTCACTCAGATGGAGCAATCACGCCTTCTTTTTAACTCTCTGAAGAACCCTCATAGCCATTTTAAATTTATGCTTTTCTTGGCAAACTTTTTTTGATCCACCAGGCAGGTTTGGCATCACCTGTGGCCCTGCACCAACTTGCCGGTCATTTTCCCAATCTAGCGTGTACTGGCTCACCTCTAGTTATTTATTTCCTCATTACCTTTAATACTTGCACTTCCTGAGGGCAAGGGCACATTTCATCCCTCTTTGAAAAATCACCTTTAATATGCTATTGGGGGAGGCTGCTAGTTGGTTTCTCGGCTGCTCAGACTTGAAATAACCACACAGAAACTATATGAATTAAATCACTGCCTGTCCTATTAGCTTATGCATATTTCTAGCTAGCTCTTACATCTTAAATTAATCCATTTCTTTTAATCTGTGTGTTGCCGCATGGCTGTGGCTTACTGCCAAGGTTTCAGTGGGCTCTGGCGGAGGCATCTGTCTCCTGTGAGGTGTGGGGGCTACATGGATTTTCCCGTCTCTGCCTACTCTCTCTCTCTATCTCTTTCAGCCCGGCTTTATTCTATTTAGCCATTGACCAAAAGCAGCTTCTTTATTCATTAACCAATAAAAGCAACACATATACAGAAGGGCCTCCTACACTAACATGCTATGTAATGACTTGTGCTTTTAAGAGAGTCACAGCAAATATTTGCTCTATAAGTGGATGTGAGATTGAATCCATATTTGAGAGCTAAGAATTCTCCTGCATAGTTTGTCTTAAAAAATAGCAGAGATCTCTCTTTGGTTTCCTTTGGACTCTGGCACTTCCTGTTGAAGCTAACCAGGAATAATGAACAAAGCCTGATGGAGACAGTCCGGCATTCACCTACCTCCTGCTAAAGATGACTGAATCTTTTGCCCCCCTAGAGTAGTTGCAGTTTTAAGATTAATCTTAGCTTTGTTTGTAGCCTATAAAACAAAACTAATTGCAGAATTCAAAGCTTTAGAGCATTTTTAGGTAGCTTGATGGGAAAGCATCGAAATAAATACAAACATTTAGATAAAACAACCATTTTAATAGTATTAACTCTGCCAATTAATGATAATGGAAGAGCCGTCCAATTAGCTAAATCGCTAATAGTTTTATCAAGCAGAGGTTGGTAATTTAAAGCAAACAAATTCTTTCTAATTTTATCCACTTGCACACCAAGATATTTAAAGGATAACAGGGATCCAATAAAGAGTGTGTCTCACGAAGAGCTATATTTAAGTCTCCTAATGGCTAGAGCATAGAGTTACCCCAATTAGTCAGAAAACCCAAGCAGTCAGTAAATTCCTTGGCGTCTCTGCAATTTGGGGGTAAAAATAATGGGATACAACAAAGGTGCTGCTTGCAACCATTAGTGTTATTATTGAGGGATATTTGAGAGGTGGTGGATGTGTGAACCAGTCAGAAGTGTGCCCGACTCATCCAACCCAGGCTTCATATGTGTCTGCATTCACACCACGTTTTGTGCCTGAGCACAAACCCAGGCTTCATATGTGTCTGCATTCACACCACATTTTGTGCCTGAGCATTTTGGAGGTGGTTTCCATGGCGGTCACTACAGAAAGCCCTTCGTGGGGCAGAAAAGCCGGGCATGTTTTCCTGCTCAGTGCCACACCTTCACTGTGACTTCCCTTGCCAAACCTCCATGGAGAATTCGGGCATGTAATTGGATAATTCAGGAAAATCCATTTAGGATGAGAATGATGCCAGCATTTCTTATAATCTCTTGTCTTCCTCTCAAGAGAGTAGAGTTTCAAAAACATCTCTGCTGATGAGTAGAGACCTGGCCTGTTAAGGACAAATGCTGTATGATAGACTTGCCGAGAAGTAAGAGCAGAGTTGAATTGAAATACTCGAAGGCAGCTCAGTGTTGCAACTGACAACATGATGGACTATAATAACATTCTTCCAGACAGCTCCAACAGAAAAGGGCTGAGAATAAGGTCACCTTAAAAGTCTCATAATTAAGGTTGCAGCTCAGTTAGTAAGGCACTTGGTGTACAAGCACGAGGAACTGAGTTTCCATCTGTAGCACTCACGCCAAAAGTTACCGTAGTCCCGGTGCTGAGGGCATGGATAGGCAAATCCCTGAGCCTTGCTGGCCAGTCAGCTTAATCAGATCAGTGAGAAGAGACTTTGAAGATTATTGTCAGTTTTACGGAATATCGAATCACCTGGCAGAAGGTCCACTGTGCATGCCTGTGTGTGTGTATGTGTGTTTTGTTTCTTAAGTACATTAATTGAGGTGGGGAAGACTGCCCATTTTGGGTGGCACCGTTATGGGTGAGCACCCTGAACTGTAGAAAATGGAGAAAGAGAGCTGAGCTCTGCCACCTATCAGTCTCTGCTTTCCATGGATTGGGGATGCAATGTTACCAGCAGCTTTAAGCTCCTGGCTCACTTCTTCCTAGCCATGGTGAACTGAACCCTTAAACTGTGAGTCAGGATGAGCCCTTTCTCTCTTAAGTTGCTTTGGCAAAGGATTTCATCACAGCAGTGGGGAAAAGTAAAGAAGACAGAGATTCTGTCTCAAAGTAATGTGACGGAGAACAACTGAGGAAGACATCTGAGGTTGACCTCATGTGCACTGTATGCATGTGCACACACATACACACAAATGCACAGACATGGGCACACATGCACCCCCCGCATGCACACACATTTCAGAACTGAGGATGCTGTTTATCTCATGGTAGGAAACGTCCAAGTGTTCACTGTGCTGAAATGGAGGTGGGTAAGCTGTAGAGAATGAAGAGCAAATGCAGAGCCTCGTATTTGAGGGTAGCAGTCTTTGATTGGAAGAACTATTATCACTGTGGCATCTTCTAGGAGTCAAGTACATGTTAATACCTTTGTATCATTATTTCATTAACCTTCCTATCAGCGGCGTTGGTTTTACAGAGAGGAGAGTTCCTCAGGCTGGTAGGGCGAGTAGGTGGCCTGTCGCTCCTAGTCCTGCAGCTCAGACTTGCAGCCATCTAACTACAGAGGCCTTGTTATTTCCTGGGCAGTTTCCTCTCATCCAGGATCCCCAGTCTGGCACATTGTCAGTGTCGCATGGTGATGGTCTCTATGTGTTCCAGTTACAGAGAACAGACACCCGAGGATAGCCCTGTGAGGTAAATAAGGGACGAGTGGGCCCAGCTGGGCATTTGCATCAAAATGCCCTGCCAGAGTTGCCAGCTGCTCTGGCAGAGTGCCCAGGCTCTGCCCTGCAAGATGCCTTTGGTTTTCATTTTATTAACTTTGCCACACACAAATGGGCCCAAGGCTGGCCTCAGAATCTACTTCTGTTCTAATGGGGGAGAGTAGGGACGAATTGATGGTGCCAGTATTTTGTTATCAAGTATTCTCCTTTGATCCAGGTATGCTACTATGTACCTGTAATCCAAGCATTCAAGAGACTGAGGCAGGAGGACTACCACAAGTTCAAGATCATCCTTGGCTACATATTGAGTTCCTATCTAAAAGAACAAAAAGAAAAGAAAAAATAAAACAAATATACAAACAAAAAGAATCCCTTTCAGTCAACCATTTTAACCTTCCCAAATCTGTCCATGGATTCAAATCTCAACAAAGACGGATCTTTGGATAAAAGGTTTCAGTGATGTGAGTCATCATGGACTTGGGTTCATCAAAAAATAAGAGCAACACTGAATTTAAAGACTTCAGTCTGGAGGCTGAGAGCAGGATGGGCTGTCAGAACATCCAACCACAGGTTCGGTGAGCCAGGTCTGATGACTGTCAGCACGCAATCCCCATCTCTCTCCTTATAATTCTCTACTGCTTTCTCTTGACCACTGTGAATGTTTCCCCCACCCCTAAAACAGCAACTGGAATTGGTATGATGAGAAGCTGAAGGAACCTGAACTGGCTTTTTAGTTACTTTCAGGCTCAGATCTCGTGGTGTGTGTGTATGTGTGGGAAGTACCTTGCAGCCTAGAGGTACTCAATGAGCAGGGCGCTTCCTAGCTGTGGTTTTGCATCACCTGGAAGAAATGATAGGATAGGTAGTCTTTTCCTCAGCAGGAGGAAGAATGAAGAAATAAGAACCATAAGCAAGCAAAGCCAGTGGGAATGTAGCAGCCAGAAGCTAGCCTTTTGCTCTCAATTCTGCCCACAGCTGGGTGTGGGAAAACACAAGTCAGGGGTTAGGATCCACACACTTTATTCTACATTGGCCACTGTGGTAGATCACATTTCCTGGGAAACAGTCTTTTTTTTTTGGTTTTTCGAGACAGGGTTTCTCTGTAGCTTTGGAGCCTGTCCTGGAACTCCCTTTGTAGACCAGGCTGGCCTCGAACTCACACAGATCTGCCTGCCTCTGCCTCCCGAGTGCTGGGGTTAAAGGCGTGCACCACCACCGCCCGACTTGGGAAACAGTCTTTATGTGGAGATTGATGTGTAAGGTTTCCCTGGGGTGTGCTTTTAGTACTCATGAGGTCAAAAAAGACAAGGGGTTGAATATAATAATAATAATAATAATAATAATAATAACAACAACAATAATGGCAAATTGGCTTTCCTATGGGCCTTGACAGACACCCCTGGGATCTCTGCAGCAAGGGTTTCCCTTCTTAATTGGCTCCGGCTGTGGTGAAGGGTCAGGCCTTTGACTTGTTGCATTGGTAAGTTACTAAAGAAGGTTGCTGCCTTCAGAGGCATCTAAAGCAAAGCCATTCTTTCCTGGGTATGAGACCTTCCTGCACAGAGCCTCACTATGAACCCTTTGCTGCATCTGACACAATGGGAAAATAAATGTCTTGTGGAAGGAAATAGGCACCTGTGTGGTAAATCACAGCATGAACTATTGCTACCAACCACATCATGGATAAGACACTTTGTTTCCTTGGTCCCGACTATTCTTAAATAGTATGCATATTGTTTTAATTGCATAAAATATCATGCCCTTACTCAGAACTACTTGATAAGTTAATTCATCAAAACCTGATAAAATCTCTTCTTCTTTAAGTAGCCATCCTTAACTACCATGCACAATTGATGGACCATCTTACCTCTAGGTCTGTATCATCAAAGATTTTTATAATCTTCTCCCAGGACTTTTCTCATTGTGTTAAAATTACTGTAGACAAGGGTCCCTGCCTTATTTATAGTTGTATTTTTTTCTTTTTTCTCAGCATTACATTTTTTGTGAATAAGTCATTCTTTAAAAAATATTTTGTCTGATGTTAGCATAGTGACCCTTTATTTTGGTGTTTTTTAAATCTAGCATGTAACATTTCCATAGTTTATATTTTAGGCATATCTCCTATAGATGGCATTTAATTCAACTTACTTTTTTAGTATCTATGTTGATCATTGTGTTTAAACTGTAGTTTTTAAGCCATTTATACTTAATATAATTACTGATCTACTTGTTTTAAACGTTAGCTATATTATTTCAAGGCTTTTTCTTAGTATACGTTAATTACACATAATAATGGGTTTAATTATGGCATTTTAATACATATGTATGCTGTATTTTTTATCACATTTGCCACCCATTGCTCTTCTTTCCCTTCTGCTGATCCCTTTCCTGTTCTCATCTAGTCTCTCTTCTACTTAGATTTGCTTATTTATTTTGTTTGTGTATTTGTTTTTGATGCTCTAATGAGTTACATTAGGTTTGTTTGCAGGGTCCTGGGTGAAGGACTATTTACAGGAGTATGGGCTCCTTACCAGTAACTCACCAAAATCTGTCTCCCCCAGTAACCATTGAGTTCCTTCAAACACGCATGGAGAGGTGTGGTCTTGTGGTTCTCTTTCCAGTAACTAGTGTTGTCCGATTATTGGTCCTGGTGGGTCAGAGACTCTGGGGCCTGTCTATCTCTCTTGACATTGTGTTGACAGGCCTGGTCTCACACAGGTCTTGTGCACATAATTTCGGTTTCTGTGGGATTAAGAGTACAACAGTGGTGCCATGTTCTACAGATGACATATGATCTCACTTTACTCCTTCCTTCAGCTCTTCCATTCTTTCTGTCTCATCTTCTGCAATATTTTCCAAACTTTGGTTGGTATAATATAGAACTCTTATTTATGCCATAGCATTCCATAATTCCCCCTTATTTTTGGCACTTGACCAGCGATGAGTCTCTGCAGTTACCACAGCTCGCTGCACAAATGCTTTTCTGTCAAAAGCCAATGATGGCAATAATCTATGTGTATAAACATAATTATTTAGGTAGCAACTTGATGGCCACAACATGTCCTTGTAGCGAAATGATTGTAGTAGTGACATGTTTCGATCTGCCGGCTCTGTGCTTCTTTTTCTCCTTTTGGGTTTTTCTGGACTTGTTTATTTTTGTCTCTCCCTCTTACTTCCTCCTTGCTAGCTCATTGCGCGCACACTCTTTTCTGTCCCTTTAGTAGTTAACCTTAGACATCATAGCATTTCGTCCTCGGCTTAGCAAAGTCCAGTGTTAATCAGCACTATCCACTCTTGTATGGAAGAATGGAAGGGTCTCAGAATATTTTAACTGCATTTCCACTTCGCTAGTCTGCTGCCAGCTTACAGCTGGTGACACGTTGCTGCCATGGACTCAGTGCTGTGCAGTTTAGAACTTCGCAGGAGTTCACGGTACAGATCTTAAAGCCCGTTCAATGTTTACCCGTGCATTTAGTTCACAATCAGTCCTTCCTACATCTCTGATCTTAGCTAAAAAATATTTCAGATTTTGTTACTCTGTATAAATCTTGTATCATACCTTTTGTTGGAAGGCTATTGTTCTGGTTATAGAATTCAATGATAATTTGTTTGTGTTTCCATGAGAATGCCACGGATGTGTTCCCCCTTCTTTTAGCTTTAATTTCTATGCTTTATAAATTAATTTCTCTTTGAAAAAGTATTTTTCTTTAGTTATTTGAAAATTGTCACTTTTTCTTTAGTTTTCTGTAATGTCACACTATGTCTAATATGGCCCAGACTTTCCTCCTTTCCTTCCATTTTCCTTTCTTCCTTTTTTGGAGGGGGACACTCATAACTCTGAACTGGATAATTTTTCATCATTTTGTCCATGAAAATGTACATATTTCCTTTTTCCCATTTTTTTCTCTTTTGTTTCTTTTTTTTTTTTTTTTTTTTTTTTTTTTTTTTTTAGTTTTTTCGAGACAGGGTTTCTCTGTGGTTTTGGAGCCTGTCCTGGAACTAGCTCTTGTAGACCAGGCTGGTCTCGAACTCACAGAGATCCGCCTGCCTCTGCCTCCCGAGTGCTGGGATTAAAGGCGTGCGCCACCACCGCCCGGCCTTCTCTTTTGTTTCTACAATTAAATGTATATTAGATTTCTCCATGTATCCTTTGTCCCCTATCTTCTCTGGTATTTCTGTCTCTGTGTGCAGCATACAAAAAGTTTTTTTCCCACAAATTCTCCTGTTCAATATTTCTTTCTTCAACCGTCTGTTTTGATTAAACTCATTTAATCCATTCTCAATTTATTATTATTTTCTTTTGGAAATGCCATTACTCTTTCCAACCCAAGATTCTTCTTGTAATTTTTAGGCCCTTCTTTGATTTGGCAAACAGAATTGTCTTAGAGTCGATGTTTGACAGGTTCAAGAAGTGAACCTGTATCTATCTCCTGTGCTAGCTCATGGTTCTGAATGGCTCTTGCTCATGACTTTTGCTTGGCTGGGTCTTGCTGTTTCCCACGAAGATCCTTTTCTTTGCGTGTCATGCACATATTTGAGAAATGGCTTTTAGGGATATTGTAGAGCCCAAGATGGCAGTGTCTCCTGTAAGGGCTTTTTATCGTGTTTCTTCTAGTTGTCTGGAACGTCTAGTGCAGGTCTGTCTGGTTGTAGGTAGCTGAGGATTCCTGAGAGCTGACATATAGACGTGTCGACACACCTTTCACAAGGGGGATTACTTTTCCTTATTCTCAGCCTTCAGTGAAAAAGTTGCCAGATTCTACCTTAAGTTGATAAGTGGTCTATCTGAGTACCAATGCTCAGTGGGCTCTGAGCTTTGAATCTTATCCCTGGGCGCTCCAAGCAAACACAGCCTCATGATTTTTCTTCCAGATAGGCAAATGCCCAATTAGGTAAACAAAGAGATTTGAACACAGGACTTCTGATTTCCTCCAGATTTCGAGTGGGTTGTTTCTCACTCCTTGTTGAACTCTTTGGCCCTTTGGAAGGTTGGGAGTTAACAACGTGCTTTTCTCAACTTTATGTTTTCATATCGTGAGTTTAATCTGAGATAGTTAGTCTACTCTTACCGGAAGAAGAGTTCTGGTTGTTCAGTGAGTGACTGTGTAAATGGCCGTGGACATTGTCATCAGTCTGTTCAGCTTACATTTTCTGTCATCAAGGACTTTATCTTTTACTAGG
This sequence comes from Chionomys nivalis, assembly GCF_950005125.1. Classification (NCBI taxonomy): domain Eukaryota; kingdom Metazoa; phylum Chordata; class Mammalia; order Rodentia; family Cricetidae; genus Chionomys; species Chionomys nivalis. Next base: position 51,766,391 of record NC_080103.1, on the reverse strand, counting down.
TGAGGAAATCACACACACATTAAACTTTAGAAAGTGACTACCTTATGCACAATTTTAACCTTCCAGACATTATTACTAGAGTATAAATAGTACATACTTTTGGAGAAAATTTTGGTTATGTTTACAAAAATTAGCAAGTAAATACCCTGAAGTGAAATCATTACACACACACACACACACACACACACACACTTATCTGATATATATCCTGCATCAGATGTCCAAGTGCTCAAACTTGTGTCTGTGAGGATATTTGTGGAAGCACATTTATGGTTGAAGAGATTGTAAATGTCTATGTATTCACCAACAGGGGATGGTTTAAGCAATTCTGATATACTATGCAATGTTAAGTAAACCACTAAAAGTAGTGGGAAAGAGATTTTATAGATATAGATATGGTATGGAGTCGTTTCAATGGTATATTGAAAACAAAGAAATGAGCAAGAAGCTTGATAGGTCCTGTGACGTGCTTTGCACATGCACACAAGCATTCCTGCACACTCACTTGGAAATCTAAGTGTCACTGAAGAGAGAGTGGTAGTCACTGTTACATTTGAGGAGAGCTGTGGTCAGTGTTGGGTCAGAGGGCAGTGTGTCATTGGGAACGTGTTTGTTGTTGCTGGGACGCATTTTGTACATTACAGTATATTTTTACTTTTTTAAGACGTATTTTTAGTGACATGTCTGTGGGGTACCTAAGGAGGCCAGAAAAGGGTAATTTTAGGAAGCTAGAGTTACAAGTGGCTGTCAGCTGCCTGATGGGCCCTGGAAACGAAACTCAGGTCCCCTGGAAGGGCAGCAACCACTATCCTTCTGTGAGCCAGCTCGCCAGCCCTAGCATATGTTTGATCTTACCATGCTCATGTTTTTAAGCAGCCTATCAAAGCATAAAAAAGTGCAGAAGTCGAACATGCTGGCATGCACCTTTAATCCTAGCACTTAAGAGGAAGAAGCAGAGGCAGGCAGATCTCTATGAGTTCCTGGCCAGCCTGGTCCACATAGTGATTTCCAGGCAAGCCAGGGCTACACAGTGAGATGGTATCTCACAATAAATAGATAAATTAATGAACAAATAAATATCATGCAGGTAAAGTAGAATACTAAAGAAATCTATTGTACTAGTGGCCACGAGACCTGAGCTGTAGGTTGCCTTTGTTTTTTCTTTTACTTTCTTTTTCTTTATTTAATTGACCATATTGATGATGATAATGATGGTGGTGATGATGATGATGGTGATGATGCTGGTGTGTGTTTGTGTATCTGCGAATGTGGAGGTCAGAAGACCCTCAACGGAAATGCTTCTCTCTTTCTCCTGGGAGCTGCAGGGATTGAACTGAGGTTGCCGGGCTTGCAAGGCTAGCACTCTTACCAGCTGAGCCCTCTTGTTGACCTTGGCCTTGGTTCTATTTTCATGGAATCCTAGGACTCTTTGAGAACTCACTGTTCTCTTCTGTAAGAGGCCTGGGTGTTTCCAAGGCCTCTTTCAACTTTATTTTATTATTTATTTATTTCTTCGTTTTTGTAGTGCTGGAGATCAAACCCAGGGTCTCACACCTGTCGGGCAAGCTCTCCGTCTTTCAAATCTACCGTCTCTGAATTCCATGGATTCGCGCAGGGCGCTCTCATGGCAGCTGTCCTTCTGCCAGGCGACGTCTTTGAAGATAATTTGGCAATCGAAGCTTTAGGTGGAAGCAGCGGCTGCTGAGAACGCTAGCTCTGAGTTTGGGTCTCTCTTGAGTCCTGCGCCGTTCTCTTCCTAAGACAATAAACTGAAATCAGCGGTTTGTTTGGCTTCTCAGTTGGAAACTGTGATTTTTAATATAATCTCACATTTGAAATATTTCAGTTGTTTTTCTTGAGCACTGGGAAAGCCTTGTTTCTGACAGACTGACCGAATTGCTTTACCCCCTATTTGCTGTAGAACACAGGCTGAGTTCCTAAGTGTTTTCACCTTTTATGCTGTCATAGATCTTGGTGGCTAAAACAGTTAATTAAATGGATTCTTCATACAATCTCATTTCCTGGTTGGTCATCTAAGTCAATGATAACAGCATCCACCTCTTGGCTGTGACTCTCAATTCTAATGGGGGGAAAGAGAGAATAATTATTTAAATCTGTTCAGACTAACTGTTGAAAAACCTTTTTAATTATAAAAGTAATTCACATTTATTTTCAAAGATGCAAACAATAGAAGATTAACAACTGAAAAACACTTCTTCCTAGTTCCAATTTTATTGTTCAGGTGTGATTGCTATTTCAGTATACAAACATATACACTCATCACACACATACACACACTCGTACACACAAACACACACATATACATACACGTACATGCCTACATACATACACACACATGTGCTCTTATACACTCTAAAGATTTTTTTCCTCCATATTGGTTTAATAAAACACTGATTGGCCAGTACTCAGGCAGGAAGTATAGGTGGGGCTACCAGACTAAGAGAATTCTGGGAAGAGAAAAGTCAGATATGCAGTTACAAAGTACCAAGTCACGTGGCTAAATATAGACAAGTATTATGGGTTAATTTAAGTTGTAAGAAGTAGTTACTACAAGCCTGAGAAATAGGACAAACAGTTTATAATTAACATGAGCTTCTGTGTGTTTTTTTGGGACTGAATGGTTGCGGGATTAGGTGGGACAGAAACTTCCATCTACACACATATATACAAACACACATACATGTACATATACACCTATACACATACATACACATAATACAAAATGCACATGCATATGCACAAATACATTCACATGCATTCTCTCTCTTATACGCACCCATACATTTACTGTTTGCTTTCATAGTAATGGAAATCATACCAGACATACCATTAATTTGTTCTTACGCTCAGCAATATGCTGATCATGGGGTACACATAACTCTACAACATTCTATAACTTGTACAACTACATAGATATACTATCATTCACTTATCTATTTTCTTACAAGGGTATCTAGAGTTAGTTTCTATGCACGTGCTGTGAGAATCTGGTTTGCTCTGAACCTGTACATTTGGCCCGAGGTTCAGTAGACTTTTTTCTTTACTAGAATCAGGGTTTAAGATTATGTGATGCTTTCTGTAAGTCAGGTCCCATTGTAAGCTGAAACATGCATGGGCAGCACAAATATGGTAGTTGTTGAACTTACCCATATGGGGGTTCATGTTCTAAGTTAGTAAGGACAACTGACCAGGTCTCTTCTTCCAGAGGGCACCAGATCTCATTACAGATGGTTGTGAGCCACCATGTGGTTGCTGGGAAATGAACTGAGGACCTTTGGAAGAGCAGGCAGTGCCCTTAACCACTGAGCCTCTCTCCAGCCCTAGCACTTGGTAAATATTTCCATGACAGCCCTCAAAGGAGAGATGCTTTAAGTATCTCCATTTTTTCAATGATAATCTCAGAGATCTAAGTAACTATCTTGCAGTCTTGTATTTGTAAATGGAATGGCCAGAGTAAGAACCCAAGTCCTCGAGTCTACTGTGTGCGTGTAGCTCATGCATACTATCGCCTCACGCAACAGAAGTATTGGAATTCTCTTAGATTCTGGCTCCAAAACTTATCCTCAAAACGTTCATATCAATTATATTTCCACAAACTATATTTTAGAACTCAACCTTTTAACCATCTCCATACCAAATCTTATGTTCCTACTTTTTTTTCCAATTTAGTAAGAATTAGTATCATACTGATATTTTGGTGTATAAATAATTCACTTCTAACACTGGCGTTCTACTTTTACAAGAACAGCAAGGGCCACACAGCTTCTGGAACTCAGACACTGTGGCCTGCGTGCAGCTCCCCTGTGGTTCCACAGCTTTCCTTTGAGGTCAATATCTTTTCTTTTCTTACTTTTTGAGGTCAGGGGTGAGCACAAGACTGTTGAATTCGAGCCTAAACATTTCTTGAGCAATCCAGGAACGCAGCACAGTACAGGAGGTGGTGTACCCAGAGAGTTAGGAAAAGCAAAACATCATTTCGACACAGGGATTCCTAACCAACAAGCAGGAACTCTTCTTAGGTTCAGTCAAGTTCATGTCTAGCACATTCCTCATGGACGCATAACAGGTACATGCTTTGTCCATGGAAATTATTTTCAATCTCGCTAGTGTTTTGTTTGGCCAAAAATCATTTCTTGGGTTACTTTCCCGTTGATCATCTATGGCTTTTCATTTCTGCCAAAGTTCTCGCTGGTGTTCCGTAACTGCATAGATATGAATGAGTCAGGCTTTAGCCTGTACTCAGTTTTAACCTATTTCTTTGGAATGTCATTTGAGAAACAATGAGATCCCATTCACAAATAAATTTCAGGTGTTTGATGCTACAGAGGGTGAGAAATATAAACTCAATGGAGCAAATGTGTTCCTTGTGTTTTTTTTTTTTGTTTTTTTGTTTTTTTTGGAGAAGATCACTGAAGACCCATGCTAGCCGTTGTTATCACATTGTCTTTGTTTCAGTGACTTTGCAGATTTTATTTGGGGGATATGGTTTATTTTGTGTGCTGGTTAACTTTTTGTCAACTTGACACAGGCTACTGTCATCTGAGAGGAGGGAACACCGGTTGAGAAAATGTCTCCATCCTGGGCTGTAGGCAAGCCTGTAGAGTATTTTCCTTATTAGTGATGGATGTAAGGGGACCCAGCCCATTGTGGGTGGGGTCATGCCTGGGCAGGTGGTCCTGGGTTCAATAAGGAAGTAGGCTGAGCAAGTCATGGGAAGCAAGCCAGTAAGAAGCACCCCTCCAGGGCTTCTGTATCAGCCCCTATCTTCAAGTTTTTACCATGTTAGAGTTTTTGCCCTGACTTCCTGCAGTGATAGACTATGGATGGAGAAGCATAAGCCACAGAAAGCCTTTCCTTCTGTTTTGGTCACAGTATTCCATTATAGCAGCAATAACCCAAATTAATGCAGAAGTCGGTATCTGGATAAAGGGGTATTGCTATGGCAGGCCTGACCATGTTGTTGTGGAGGTACTGGGGAAGGACTTGGGAACTTTGGGTTAGAAGAGCCACTGAGTATTGAGAGTTCCCTAGGCTGTTCTGTAGGAGCTTGGGGGATAAGAATGTTGAGAACAGGGCCTGGCTTGGGAAGCTTCAAAGGGAAGCAAAGATTCTACCAGGACTTCTGTGTGAAGAATCTGTGGATGTCTGGTCAGCAGGAGCTGAAGAATCAGCTGCGATTAACAAGAGATCAGAAGCACTCAAGTGAAACCTTTGCTTTGCTGGGATAGTAGATGCTAGTCAGCTGGGGCGGAAGAATCAACTATGAATAAGAAGAGACCAGCATCCTTGAGGGGATCTTCAGGGAAGTATTTCCTCAAGGTCAGCACTTGTGAGCTGTGTTCAGAGGTGGTTGGGGTTGTATCGCGTGCTGGCAGACAAACTCGGTCATGTGTAAGAGTTTCCCAGATGGTATTGGTTTTGAAGGCATGAAGGAGTCTTGGAGAGAAACTGACACCTGGCACCATGAAAGGCCAGGAGAGGCCATTGGTGAAGGTGCAGCCTCAGTGGCAGTTGAGGCCCCAGGACTGAAGGGGTCATGGAGAGAAGTTGAGGCTTAGCACCATGAAGAGAGCCCATGAGAGGCTATCGGTGAAAGAGCAGCCCAGTTGTGGCAGAAGACCCCAGCGTTTGTAGACACCCGTACCATGGACGACCACCAAGAACAAGCTGGAGCCTGGAAGACAAACTGTGTGTGCTACAGAGGTTGGAACTGGAAGTAACATAAGCTCCTTGGAGGAGCCCAGAAGCTCATGAGTGAATCACAGATATTGGACATTGAATTATTTCACTGTTGGAGTGTGATTTTGCATTGTTCAGGTTGTGACTATGCCCTGGTTCCTCCCTCTTGAAGTCAGAAAGTACTTAGCTTATTTTTGATTTTACGGGAGTCTGTAGTTGAGAGACTTTGAATTTTTAAAAGAGGTGTTGTATTTAAAACAAAATTTGGATTTTTAGAGAAACAACTTTTAAAGAGTTTTAACTGGTGAAGATTGTGAGACTTTCAGGTTTGTAATATACTTTATATTTCTGATATTTATCAGTCTGAAAATTTGAGGATGAATTAAAGAAATAAAAGGTTATATCTTAAAAAGTGTGTCAAGCTGACAAGGCAGTAATTATGTTGACTAATTTAATGTCAGCTTGACACAGGCTAGAGTCATCTGAGGGTGGGGAACAGCAATTGAGAGAATGTCTACATAAGATCAGGCTGCAGGGAAACTTGTAGGATGTTTTCTTAATTAGTGATTGATTTGGGAGGGTTCAGCCATTGTGGGTACAGCTACCCCTGGGCTGGTGGTCCTGGGTTCTATACAAAAGCAAGCTGAGCAAGCCACGAGGAGGAAGTCAGTAAGCAGCACCCTCTACAGCCTCTGCATCAGTTACTGTCTCCATGTTCTTACCCTGTCTGAGTTTCTGCCCTGACTTCCTGCAGTGATGGACTACGGCGTGGAAGTGCAAGTCAAATAAACTCTTTCCCCTCTAATTTGCTTTTGATCATGGTGTTTCATAATAGCAATAGTAACCCAAACTAAGACAGCTTTTGATACTCAAATATGAACAATGACGTTCTTAGTCTTAATGAGGTCTTGCTTACAAAGAATTTACTGTGGGCCTGAAATATGGGTCATCTGGTAGACGACATTAACTCCTCAAAATGCCTTCCAAGCAGGTGCATGGCCACTCCTGCAGGGCTGGATGATGGTAGTTTGTATATGCCGAGGACCGTGTTGGGTAGCACTGCCTCCCAGGCAGCGAGAAGGTTGTGGTTCTCCAGGGAGCATTTCATTAGACTTCAGCTTAAATGTTGTTTATACATGGCCATTGATTTCCTTTTCCAAGAACTGCCAATCCCATGGAATTAGCCACACCTGCGAGGCAACTCCCACCCCGTAGCTCAACCGGGTGGCCAGCGCAAGCTCTGTCTCCTGCCGTGAGAGCAATAGCCATTCTGCGTGGGAACCAGCTAGAAATTAAAACGCCTGGCCCCACACTGCATTGCTGGAGTTTGGATGCCAGTCAAAACTGGGAGAACCTCAGTTCTACTTTAATAGATGAGAAATATTTCCTTTATTTCCCCCACCCTATACTTTTATAACCCTCCTTACCCATGTAACATTTCCTGTCATGAACTGATGCTCTAAAGGCCCTAGGAAGCTGCCCTATTGACAAGAGCTCCCCTGACCGGTGAAGTGCTGGTAGGAGGCTAGAGAGGAGGAGAGCTTGATGTGTGGTCCTTCCTGCGCAAACTCTGTAACATGGACACTTTGTCCGAGTAACTTTCAGGACATCGATAACTCGTAATTGGAAGACAGCCGACTGCAGCAGCCTATAGAAAGACGGCGACAAGAATTCTGAAGGTATTGGCTTCAGTGTGGCTCAGTAGAGCTTTCTCCTGTATTTTCTTTTGCTTAAACTTAGTAGTTTAAATGGAGTTATTATTTGAGACTGTTTGTTGACTCTTGGTTTTTAAGGTGACTCAGACACTCCATGGCTATCCTTTGAGATTTCAAAAAATGGTTTAAATTGGTTTATTTGAAGTGACACCCACCAGATTCCAACCTAAGAGCAGCTTGGAGCCTTTCCTATCCGTGCTCAGTCGTCATAACAGCTTGGCCGTTGTAAGCTGTTAAACAACACGGGTTTTGTCTTCCTGTCCTATTCTCCTTCCTCCTACTCAGCAATGTTCAAAATGTTTGATGAGTGAATTAGCTTAGAAATTATTTGGGAGCTACTCCCACCAAGGAACACAGTTTCGTGCAGCTTTAACAACACACTTGGACTCTGTTGGGATTCTGGAAGCTAACAGTCCAAAATCAAGGTCTTGCGTGTTTGGTCCCTTCTGAGCTGTCTCCTTATCTTGATGACGGTTATCCTCCCATCATCATGAGAGGTGATGTTTCACACAGTCAGCCCTGTCTAGTGTCTGTCTTTCTGTGTATTCAAATTTTCTCCTTTTTAAAAATTAATTAATTAATTTATTTATTAAAGATTTCTGCCTCCTCCCCACCACCACCTCCCATTTCCCTCCCCTCCCCCAATCAAGTCCCCCTCCCTCATCAGCCCATCAGCCCGAAGAGCAATCAGGGTTCCCTGCCCTGTGGGAAGTCCAAGGACCACCCACCTCCATCCCAGTCTAGTAAGGTGAGCATCCAAACTGCCTAGGTTCCCACAAAGCCAGTACGTGCAGTAGGATCAAAAACCCATTGCCATTGTTCATGAGTTCTCAGTAGTCCTCATTGTCCTCTATGTTCAGCGAGTCCGGTTTTATCCCATGATTTTTCAGACCCAGGCCAGCTGTCCTTGGTGAGTTCCGGATAGAACATCCCCATTGTCTCAGCGTGTGGGTGCACCCCTCGCGGTCCTGAGTTTCTTGCTCATGCTCTCTCTCCTTCTGCTCCTGATTTGGACCTTGTGATTTCAGTCCGGTGCTCCAATGTGGGTCTCTGTCTCTGTCTCCTTTCATCGCCTGATGAAGTTTAATATTCAGATGCCTATATGTTTTTCTTAAGTTTAATATTCAGGAAGATGCCTATATGTTTTTCTTTGGGTTCACCTTCTTATTTAGCTTCTCTAGGATCACGAATTATAGGCTCAATGTCCTTTATTTATGGCTAGAAACCAAATATGAGTGAGTACATCCCATGTTCCTCATTTTGGGTCTGGCTTACCTCACTCAGGATAGTGTTTTCTATTTCTGTCCATTTGCATGCAAAATTCAACAGGTCATTGTTTTTTACTGCTGAGTAGTACTCTAATATGTATATATTCCATACTTTCTTCATCCATTCTTCCATTGAAGGGCATCGAGGTTGTTTCCAGGTTCTGGCTATTACAAACAATGCTGCTATGAACATATGTCAGTCATTTTCCGTTAGGGCACACCCTCTTATACCCTCTCATAACTAACTGCCTCTTAAAGATTTCATCTCCTGGTATGGTCAAATTCTGAGATGTGAGGACTTCAACACATGAGCCGAGGGGTTACAGTTCAGTTGTATAGCAACGAACCTACTCTTTTGAGGCATTAGTTGATCTGCCATAGCTTTAAAGTACGTTACACACGTGATAGGTTACCTTTCATTCATTATAGAGTTGAGACATCTCACCTGAGAAACAAGTCAATACTTTAGAAACTCAGAAGAAGATAGCGCCAACATCTCTTTCCTTGTCTCTTACAGCCTTGCTGGGTGCGATGAGTTGTGTATGAAATGCCTAGCACAGGTTTGTGGATTGAATCTCTGGTCCCCAGGTGGTGGTATTATTTTGGGAGGTGTTAGAAATTTTGGGAAGTAGCTAGCTGTAGGAAGGAGGTCACTGGGGATGGGTCTTTGAAGGATACACACACACACACACACACACACACACACACCTTTCTTGATTCTGAGATGGTGATGATGAGACTGATAGCCGAGGAGTCACGTTCTGCTGCCCAGGCTGGCCTTGACCTCGACTTTCATGCTTTACCACCCCCCCCCCAGTCGTTGTTGCTAGTGATGGGGTGTATTGCTATGTCCAACTTGAATTATTTATTTTATTTGGTGGTTTTCTGAACAGCAGAAGGGAACCTTCAAATATAGAAAGTTTGAAAAGTCTTTGGGTGTCTCTGCTGGTGAAAGTAGATGCTAAAGGAGTTGAGAATTTTATTTTATTTTATTGGTTGAGAAATGACTCTGATCTTGTCAAAACTCAAGCCAGCAACAAATAGGACAACATGTCATCTGAATTCCAGTGTCCGTATTTTTTTTTCTTGCTGATATTGTGTCACCTTAAACCTCGTGATGACAGAGTGAATCATAGCACAGTACCTTTCTCATACAATGTGGGTTTTGTTACCTGACATGCCACTTTTTGTTGCATTTTGGATTACAATCAGACTTTCAAAAATTATTTTGCTGTTTTTTTTTTTATACTGAAGTTCTCTATATCATCTTTTTGTCAGTCAAGTTTCCTTTAGAAGCCCTCAGAATAATTCCAACATGCCTCTAGGGCATATGTTCTCGTATAATAGCATGACTAGGTGGTTATTGGCGCCCAACCTAGCACAGTGAGGCATGCTGTTATTGCACAATTACACACATCCTGGTGTGTGTCTTATTACGTAATTGTTCTTCCTAGTCAATGATGTTGCTGAAAGACATTACGTAAGTCCCGTTCATTTCACGGGAACTCTAAAGGGCAGAAGTAAAACTGAGCCAAGCTCAGAGGTATTGAGAGCCATGGTACCTTGGGTGGCAAACGGGGCTGCTCTTGATAGGACATTAGGTTAGGCCACACTTGGATTGAATAGACACATTTTGGTCTTTTTATACAACAGCATTTTTCTATGTTTCTCCTCTGCCAGCAAGCAATGGTTGCGGCACCTGTAATGTGTTCATTTATGGCTACATTTCCCGTTTGTAATGAGGTGAACTGAGTGGTGCAGTGGCTTATATTTCTAGGAGGGCTTGGAAAGCTTATTCTGTGTGTCCGGGAGCATGACACGTTTTGAAGAAGTAAAATGAAGAAACCTAGAAGAAAGGGCAAGGTGATTTGCTGCTAACATTTACTACAGCTCCCAAAGTCGGAGGCAGCAGGGGACAGTTATTAGGTACAAGGGGATTCCTTCTGCTCCTCTAATGGAGGTTTGGCTGGGTGTGCTCTTATCTGCAGGAGATTGCTGAAACCTCTCCCAAGCTGTGAGGGAACTGTTAACGTTCCTGTGGTGGCTAGCTTGTGGAGGACACTATTATAGTTGAAGTAATACGCCTAGGTATCAGTTTGACAAGAGACATGATGGTTGATCATCATTGTCAACTTTAATGAATGGCTTAGTAATGAGAAGGAACCAACTGCTTTCTTCCTCATTTTCCAATTTCTCCTCAAATCCCCAAGGAGCATTCCATTAGTGTTGAGTTAAGAGGCAGCTTCTTCCTAGGAGGTCAAAATTTCTAGAATTTGGTTTGGAATGAGCAAGCCTCTTTCTGAGTGACAAGTTGCCCTTGACACCAGGGCCATCTCTTGAGACCACAACTGAATCACACTCTGCAATGAACCTCTGCAGAGGGCATTCAGGGCATTCCCATCCTAAAGTGATGGGGAAAGAAAGCAGATGTTGGAACTAGTGTGGACTCTGGTATTTTGCTGTGAAAATTTTGGTAATTTTGTTCTGCAAACTTGGTACCAGGGAGACAGTGAATCTTAAGCTCCCTGGAGACGAGGACTATGTCACCAAGTTTTAAATCATATCAAAATTGCAACTTCATATATAGGAGGGGCTTAACATGTGACATTGTTTGTGTTGGTGATAGTTCAGTGTGTCAGTTTGAGTGGGTCGCAATACTCAGGTATTTGGTCACATACACCTGAATGTTTCTGTAAACATTTTCATTTCTATGTGCATGAGAGTATTGTTTCAATAATAGGTAACTAGGTAAAGCAGATAACTGATGTTTATTTGTTCTGTAAGGTGGATGGACCTCATTCATTCAGATGAAGGTGTTAAAAGAGTAACCTCCCTAGGGAGAGGGAATTCTGCTTACAGCCTTCAGACCAGAACTGCAATAATCACATCTTCCCCAGGGCTTCCACCTGCTGGCTCACCCTGTGATTTAAACTTGCTAGTCTTTGAGTGCGTGAGCCAATTCAAAATGGATGGGTAGGTGAAAGGATTGATGGATGGATGAATGGATGGATGGATGGATGGATGGAAGGATGGATGGATGGAAGGAAGGATGGAAGGATGGATTTAGCTTCTCCACTTTACTTTGATTCCCTCCCTCAATTCCTTTACCAAGTCAAAACTGTGAATCTTTGCCTTAAGAAAAGCTCAATCTTTTCTTTAAAGAATGAAAACTTCAGTGATAATGACGAGGCAAGAGAGAGAGAGAGAGAGAGAAAGAGAGAGAGGGAGGGAGAGAGAGAGAGAATCTGTGGGTAGTAGAAGGGAAGAATTCAACCAGCCTTCTCAAAATCCTTGGTTTTCCATTTTCTGCTAGCATCCAGTGTTGAGATGGTTGGCTTGATTTAAAGGCCTTTGTTGGCTTCCAAAGCCCCATCAGCAGCAGCAGCAGCAGCTCGGCTGCCATGGGCCCGAGAGGCTGAGGACCACTTTTCAGCCTGATGTGCTTTCTAACAGCTGAGATATTAAAACACTGAAAAACGGGGTTTATAATGGAAATGCTGACAGACTATTAACTATGGCAGCCCTGCTCTAATAAATGGAATGGCTTGTCATAATCTCTAGTTCATAAATATGCAAATACAAGGCAGGGGATCTGCTCCAAAGGATGTCTCTATAATTTTAACTGACCTTTACTGATACCGAACGAGCCTGTTGCTTCTGTTTTTGTACATTGGATATAAAGTACAGGAAACCCAGCCGCCTGTCCGCCTAAAGTGTATAAAGTTTGAGCTGCCAGCTGCTAGACTCCGGGCCCAGTCTCATTTCTCTCCACATTCACACTCTTTATTGACATTTTCATTTTTCCTCCCCAGGGAGTAGAAGCTGAGTGGGGGTGAAATCAAACATTGTTCACCCCCCCATTATTTCCACATGTCATAATGCCTGCCCAGCCAAAATTCATGATTGCCTCAAGGACAAACAGGCCATCTATGCTGACTTATAAATTTGAGCTTTATCCAGTTCTCTGCTTTTGAACCTAATGTGCAGCAAATCCAGTGACTTCATATTTAATAACTTCGATGTCGTTTGTCCTGTGTCTTTCATCGCTGAGTGAAGAGTTGGATGGCTAGCAGTTTTTCAGAATTTTTCCCTCTAATTATTTTAAGCTATTCAGCCCGGTATCCGAACTATTGATGGAGAGCCAAATCGCCAGCAGGGGAGAGATCTGTCCAATCCAGGAGCTAAATGAGTCACTGAGAGTCAATCTGTTTTTCCCTTGCTGCTGGGGTTTCTATGGGCCCCAGCTTCTCCCTCTGCCACAGTCCTGGGTAGCTGCAGGCTTGGCTTCAAATGCCTCCATTCCCCGCCTCAGCCCAGGTCCATCACAGCTGTGGATGGGTTTTGACAGGCTGGCCCTGGAAGTCTGGGGCCTGGCTCATGCTGTAGTTGAAGCTTAACTTAGACAGGACATGAAGATGTCTTGGCTTTGTTGTATTGCTTGTCTGGGGAGGAGGAGGAGACGCTGGAAATGGGGTGAGAGGCCTGTCTGCTAGTTCACACACGTCTATTCCTGTAAAATATTCTGCTTTTCCAAAATGGCCAAGCAGACTTCTCAGGAAGAGATTCACACAAGAAACAAACAAAACTGAAAACAACAACAATAGCAAAAACAAAAGAAAATTAAAAAATACAGGTGGGTTAGAAGAAATGGGTGGATACATTGGGAGGCAGAAGAAGGTATCAGGGAGGAGGATTTTCAGCGTGCACCCATGTTGGATTAAAAACAAAACAAAGTAAAACAAAACACCTCAGTGCTTTAATGAACATACATGTCTTTTGCCAGTGGAAATATTCTTCCTCAGTAACATTTCCCCAAAACCAATATATTGTATTCTTCCTGGTGGGGTCAGTAGTTAACTTCCTAAAAATATACAGCTAAGTGAGGGGTACACCTAGGCTCACAACTGCTGTCCTTTCATGGCAAGTGATAGCATTAACAGACACAGTTACTGCTGAAACTTTGCCACCACCACCGGTATTTCCATACCCTGTGCTTTAAGAACTGTGGTCTCACGAGAGTCTTTTTTTTTTCCTTTAAAACCCAGATGTATCCGCAAACAGAGTTTCTTGCAAATAGGTATAGAGTTTGAGAAGTCTTCCCTTCCCCTTGCTCCCCTCCAAAATATCCCACCGCAGTCAATTGAATGATCTAGGTGTGTTCAGGATTTAGAGAGCGAGCTCGGGATTCTTGGGGAACAAGGATGGGGGTAGAGCGGGAGGGAGAGAAAGTCTTAACTGACTGTACTTTTCTAACATTGGGGGGGTCGTAGTACTCAAACAGGCTGGATTGTTCCTTTGTCACAGTGAGCCCTCAAAGGCGGGAATGCCTTGATCTGGTGGAGACTCAATTTTATTTCTATAGCCCTGACAAACACCATCTCTCCACATAGTCACTCCAGGTTTTCCTTTCTCTGCTCCATGCTGTCATGGTGGCAAGAATCAGGTGTCTGAAACAAAGTTAATTTCTCACTGAAATCTATCCTCTCCTGGGGAATAGCATCCTCTTGCATCCCTACCCCGAATCAACCAAGCAGTGGGATGGAGTCGGAAGACACTGAGGTTCTCCAGATTCCGGGGCTGCTAGAAGGTCTTGGGAACCCTCTCAGCATCCTAGGCAGAAGTAATTAACTCAAACGTGAAGGCCATCTCTCTTCTTTCACATTTTGAACCACAGATCGCTTAATAGGGCGCAGGAAAACCCTCTCTCAGATCATTGTTAGCACAAAGCGTCTTCAGCAGGAGGCAATAACAGGCCCCTTTATGTGACTCAGCTACTGTTACTGGGCTTTCTCAAAGCAGGAATTTCCTTGAAAAGAAATTTACATGAAAACAGTGGCATTGTTTGAGAACTTATGCAAATGACACACAAAAGGGGTTTGATAGTGATTTAAGAAATTAAATCTTTATCGAAGATACCCAGAGAAACTTGGTCTTAGCTAAATAATTCCATAATACTGCCTATAAAATCCAGGTGTACAATATAGAGTTGTTCAATAGAGTTGTTGGAATGCCCCCTCCCAAAACCTCCCCATTTCTGCAGTTTCAAAGCCATCTGTAACGAATGTTCTGGGGAGCCTAGTGCTCTGAACTCAGTGCTGACAAGAATCACTCATTACTAGTTAAGAAAATTGAACATACCAGCCGTACATAACTGTAAGCGTTTTGAACAAAGTAAAATGTTTCTCTCATGGGAGTAGCTTTAAAGGACCACACAGGGATTCATACTCCTCAGTGCTCAATCAGCAAGAATGATGTTCTGAGAGTCTCAATTCCACACAGAGTGCCGCTGAGCTCCACAGCAAAGGGAATCCGAAGGCTGCCATCACTGCATGATCAAAGGAAGGCGGATCGTCTGTGATGGTGTGTGTGTGTATGCACATGAGTATGTGTGTATGTGTGTGGACATGTGTGTGCATGGATGTGTGCACATGTGTGCATGCGCACGTGCATGTGTGAGTATGTTTGTGTATGTGCACAGGTGTGTGTACATGTATGTGTGCACGTGTGTATGTATGTGTATGTACATGTGCACGTGACTTCTATAGAGGGGCATTAAAGGAGTGACTGAAGAATAAAGTGCCCATTGGAATGTTGTGACATATACCTCTGATTTTAACTTCCTAAAATTCTTTTCCATTTACTACCACATGACTGACTGTCTGGCTTCAGTCCCCTCACTTTTCTTTTCTTCTGCTTTTCCTCTTAATTCAGTGTGGAGGATGATCAAAGTATAGTTCCTTCTGTGCCACTGGTTGGCATTTCTGCAGGCACAAATGAGCTTAGTGTTCAAGCACCAGGCTTTGAACACAAGGAATTCCTTTCATGATCAGGCTAGGACATAGACTTTGGAAGCAGATGCTCGGAGTTCTTGCTCTACTGTTGACCAACTTTGGACAGAGCTATTATAGCCTTCTAAAGCTCCAGTTTCCTTTCTTGTAAATCAATAGTAATCCTGTCTTACCAGCCAAAGGACCTAAGCAAACAACCGTGTGCTCTTAGCAGAGATGAGTGAGTACAGTACATAGTAACATAGATACCATTACTACAGATCATATAAAACACATAGGAAATGAAATTAAGGAGTACCAAGTATACACCAATAAATCTAGTATTTTTGTATCATCTACAGATTCTAGATTTGTTACTTACTTTGGATTATTGCATGCATGCAACGTGCTTAGTACTGTGCCTGGAACAAAACAGCTCTCAGGACATGTTGGGTTATTGTTTATTTTCTTGCCTAAGGAAAGTCTAGTTGTAGGGCCTCCAGTACCTGTAGCAAGGGTGAGCAATTCCTCCCATCTTCTCCTTGTTCTTACAAAAGTGGCAGAGTGACTGAGCAGTAAGGCAGGGTCTAAGAACGTGCTATCTCTGTACTCCATTCTGGCCAGTGTTTTCTCCTGTGAGAGATACTGCTCCTTCACAGTTATTTTCCTCAGGCCTTGTATCCAACAGGATTGGTGGCTCCTACCCTTCAGATAGGTGATGCATGAAGCAGTTTTGTGTCCCCTGGTGAGGGCCTGGGTGTCATTGCCACCTTGAGTATTTAAAAAGGTCTCATAAAAATATGATTACACGGGGGTAGATGATAGGGTGTGATTCAGAACTGGAGAAAAGTGTCTCCTCCCCCTTCTTTTCCTCTTCCTCCTCCTTCTCTTCTTCTTCCTTCTCCTCTTCCTCCTTCTTCTTTTTCTCCTTTTCTTCCTCCTTCTCCTCCTCATCTGTCTTCTCATTCTTCTCCTCCTTTTTCTCCTCCTCCTCCTCCTCCTCCTTCTTCTTCTTCTTCTTCTCTTCCTCCTTCCTCTTCTTCTTGACATAAAACCTTTAGAGATCCTTTAAAAATTTTAAGAGCAAGGAATGAAGAATTTACATTCATCTTGATACAGATATAGGTGGAATCCATACGAAGCTTACAGTAACTGTTTTAATTCTGTTTAGAACTCATTAGGTAGCCATTTATTAGACATTTCTTTTATGTTTAACCATTCTGGTTCCCTTCACTGTTCATGAAGCATAAAACTTGTAGTGAGTGGTGATGTGTATCTGTGAGTATCATGTGTATCATTTAGGGTCCTTATTTCTATGCACAGGCATAGAAAAGACAACATTTCCTGGTCTTGTGGGAACTGTGGCCAGTTACAGTGAATCTACTTGGAGCAAAGATGAGGTGATGCTCACTTCTGGCTTAGCACATAGCAGTGGTGATGACCCCTTCCAGCTCTTCTTCCCCCAGAGGGCGTGGCCTCAATGGCATGGCTTCCTTTCCCTGGTCTCAGTACTTAAGTGGTGCTTTGGTTTGATGACCTGAACACCATTTGATCAGAGTACTTCATTCACTTGTCATAAGTGCATTTTGGAGCAATACAAAACTCCTGTTTTGATAAATCACTGGAATTTTAGAGTTGCTTTGTTACATTATCATAATCCATTCTAACTTATCTGTTACAGATTCCACTTTTTTTTTTCCCCTAGGAGATATGAGAATACCTAGAACTTCCTCCAAAGGTGCTATACTCTGGGAAATGGAGAGCCAAGTTTTGGGACTCAAAGCCATTAAATGTCTAAATTAAGAATGGTTTAGTCAGTGATCTTAGTAAAAACTGACGCGCCTATGAAAGAACTATCTTGCTGGCTAATTTCATGCTATCAGATACTGGAGTGAGTCAACAGCCATGGGATTCAGCTGAGACATTTGAAATGTGACGAGAGCTTTCCTTTCCTCAAGAATGAGGAAGGGCCATCATGTAGGCTTTCCAACGTGACAATAAGTGGCTTTTCAATTTGAGATTGTTTATTAAAGGAAAGATGATCACTTAACTCTGAGAAAGACGTCCGGAAAAGTGAGCCTCGAACAGAAGTAAATAGAACTTGTCTCCACAAGAAGGTCTCAAGAGAAACGTAACAATCTGCACGAAAGATCACATTAAAACATTAACGAATTATCCTGGTCTGACTGCCGCAGATTGTGTTCTGTTCACATACCAAGTGCCACATTGGACCAGAAGTTTGCATACTTACTATGTGTCAATTAACAATTAAAAGATGTGTTTTTAAAATTGTCTCAAAAGGCTCCATCATGGAGCTAACATGGCTCTCCCCAGTGATCTTCTTAGGTTGCTAACCTAAGATCTCGTGGAATAAAACTCTTGCAAATGCATGCATATAATAAATGGCCCATGTTTGAAGGAGAGTGACATTTCTGAGCTCCTGAACAGTCTGGGAGTGAGGGTGGCATGGCAGATTGAAGGTTGACTTGTTGATCCACGGGGCTCTGAGAAATGTACTTTTAAGTCAGCTTTCTCCCTAATCTTAAACACTTGACCTTTGAGTCTGATAGTCTTCTGGATTATTAGATTAGATGATTAGTTATTAAATATACTGTCCCCAGTAAATAGGTAATTGTATAATGCAATGGCCCTCAGCTTTTCCAGGCCATATTCCCATGACATTTAGAGTCTGAGCACTGAATCCTTTTCTAACAGGAACGTTTAACCCTTTTTGTAGGTTGCCAGAATGACCTCATATTCAAACTGCCTGAATACATGGCTGTCTTTAAGTCCATGTACCATATGGCTTTGAGAGCTTACAGAAGTGGATCATCATGACAGTTTTGTTACATTTATGCCTGCAGAACAAAAGTAAATAATAAACAAACCAGTTGTATTCTCTGCAATGAAGCAGGCAAAATGGGGGTAATGTCTATCCCCGGCAGGATTGGCTAGGTGGTTACAGCTTGCAGCACTGTTTTGTAACCCCCAAAACACAGGCGTAGAGTTCTAAATATCCTTATCATTTCTTGCCAGTTTTTTTTTTTTCCTGGCTAAATGGGCTGGGGGTGGAGAAAGGAAGGAGATGAGGCTCTCGGGACAGGACCTGACATGGTTTTGACTCCTTCCTATGTGCCAAGCACTGTGCTACGCGATTTAGAGCCACAGGTTCATCAACTCATCCAAAAGGGACATAAAGTTTGTTAGTTGTCAATCCCCATGTTTCAGTTAAGAAATTCAAGGCTCAGTGAAAGTAAATTTGCCCAAGACCAAGGTAGTTGAATGGGAATTTAAACTTAGACCTATTGACTTCAAGGTTCTTGATCTTTCCTGTATCTCACACTTGTCTTTCATTAAATGCCTACTACGCATACAGATGTCCTACTATGCGTATAGTTGTGCTATTCATATTGATAAAAGGCACCGGAGAGATGGCCAGGGAAACCTCGTATTAAGCTTTTTATTTTTTTATTATTTATTTAATTAATTTATTTTGAGATAGGATCTCATGTATCCAAGGATGTCCTTGAACTTACCATGTGGGAATGGAGGACCTTGATCATCTGACTTTCCTGCCTCTAGTTCCTCAGTGCTGGGATTATAGTTGTTGGCCACCATGTCTAGCTATCTGATGTCTTTTCAATGGAATGCTTACTGTGTTCCCAGTAGTGTGGAGAATACAAAAGCAGTAATGAGACACAATGATTCCTCTCTCCAACCAGAAGTTGCTGTCCACCTACACAGGCAAAGCAATACCTGCATATCAAATAGTTTTTAGTTGGGTGCTATGGAATGTGAGACCCCAGTCTCCAAAAGATGTAGACGGATGGGTCTGGAGATAATTACTGAAATCCAGACAAAGGATTGGGTTAGGAAGGGCACCTAAGACTTGGGACTATGGGAAGATGGTGCTGAGACTCACTGTTAAATAGCAGAGAGGAGAGCAGACTTGCTGGGAACTGGGGACGAGAGGGGCTCCTGATTCCTCCCCAGCTCTGCTTAGAATTGGCACTATGTGCTCTTGCTTCCCTGTCTTGGCTGCACTGAGCACTGAGGTAGTTCACACAGGTGTTCCTTCCCTTCAGGGGGCATCTTGAGGCTGGACCTTGTTTATTTCTTTATGCCTAATGGTAAAGCACATGGTAGATTAAGGGCTGAAGGGATGCTGGAGTAATACTGGGGTCACAGACAGATGTCCCAAGGTCAAATAGAGATGACTAGATGCAATGAGAGCTAGAAGCAAGGGATGCCCATGCAGATAGGACAGTTAAACTTTCCTAAATAAAATGTGTGTGTGCGTGCGGGTGTGTTCTGGGGGGAGGTGCTAATGTGTGTGTGTATGCGTGCGTGTGTTCTGGGGAGAGGTGCTAATGTGTCACAGTGTGTATGCAGATCAGTGAATAACTTGCATGAGTCAGTTCTCCTTTTCCTACCACGGGCTCTTGAGAGTTGAACTCAGGTTGTCAGGTTTGATAGCCAGAGCCTTCACACACTGATCCACCTTGCCAGTCCTAATTCAACATTTTTGATTGGGTTTGTAGACAAAAAAAAATAGCATTTAGGAATGGATGAGGATGGTGGAAGACAAGGAAAGATGAGGGGATGCTGTGTGTTCCATGGAGGAGTGAGTAGGGAGGAGTCAAAGAGCAGGGAGCAATAGTAAGCTGAAGAGGAAGTGTGATGAAAGTGGAGAGTAGACCAGGAGGACCACGGGAAAGTGGGGAGTAGATGGGGAGAACCACAGGAAAGTGGGGAGTAGATCTGGAGGACCACAGGAAAGTGGGGAGTAGACCGGGAGGACCACAGGAAAGTGGGGAGTAGATGGGGAGGATCACAGGAAACTGGGGAGAGTAGACAGGAGGATCACAGGAAAGTGGGGAGTGAACCTGGAGGACCATAGGAAAGTGGGGACCACAGGAAAGTGGGGAGTAGACCGGGAGGACCACAGGAAAGTGGGGAGTAGACCCGGAGGACCACAGGAAAGTGGGGAGTAGACCGGGAGGACCACAGGAAAGTGGGGAATACACAGGAGGACCACAGGAAAGTGGGGAGTAGACAGGAGGACCACAGGAAAGTGGGGAATAGACAGGAGGACCACAGGAAAGTGGGGAGTAGATGGGAGGACCACAGGAAAGTGGGGAGTAGACCTGGAGGACCACAGGAAAGTGGGGAGTAGATGGGAGGTCCACAGGAAAAAGTGTTGCATGAAGAAAAAAAAGTGATTTAGTGAACAACTGGCTCACTTTTGGGTAAGGTGAAGTGTTTTTACATGAGCTTATATTATTATGTATTGAGGTTGTGCTGCCCAGTGTTAGAGCCCTTCCCTAACAATGAGGGGGAACAAGCATGCTTCCTAGCACAACAAAAGTCAATCAATAAATCAATCAGTCAGTCAGTCATTGAATGTTGGTGAATAGTAAGTGACAAGACCATTTGGTGGGATTTTAAGTATTTGAAAGGGATTGGAGGAAGGGTGGGCTGATGGGACAGATTCAGGCTCTTACCTATTGGAAGTCAGAGTTCAGGTGTGTGTGTGTGTGTGTGTGTGTGTGTGTGTGTGTGAACAATTACCTATAAACTCCTGGAGTTTACAGGTTCTGCCTGAAAGCCACAGGGAAAGTTTGAGACACAAAATGATCCACTTGATTTAATTCACCATTAGATTTCCTAAGGTCTTGGTGTGTGATTACAATCTCCAATTAATCAAATTAAATTAGATTTTAAAATGAGTTGACTTATAGTGAGTGATTCTCAAAGATTTCAACATCTATTGAATCAACTTTCTTTACACACACACACACACACACACACACACACACACACACACACCCTTAGCTGTTCTGAGTAGATTTCTATTATCAGGGAATTCTCACACTCAGCCCACAGGGCAAACTGTACTAGGTGTGCTTATCACAGCCCACCACGCCCACCCAATGACAGGAGCACAGCCCACTAAGCATAAGCCAAAGCCAGACAGTGACTCAGAGTTCCAGACCCTGGTCCTCTCTCCTGGCCAGGGAAGTGTTCGTGTTCTGTGTTCTGAGCGTTCTGAGCTGGAACAGATCCTCACATAAACACTCCCTCCCCTTCTACCCTACACAACTTGGCGGCCCAGAGACAATTGTAGAGAACACACTTTCAGATTCTTCTACATTAAGTTTCCAAAAATAAAGGCACAGACTTTCCCCTGTACATTTATTTGTCAGGATGGCTACAGGGGCACAGAAATAAGTATCATCCCAGGGCTGAGACTCTTCAGGCCGTGATCTTGCCCGTTTCCATAAACATCATGGTGTGGTGTCATTAGCTCAGGATCCTATGGAGTTCTCTTGGCATATTTACACAGCTCAGATTCACACTGGTGCGTCAGGATGCTTTAAGGTTTGGAGAACAGGTTCTCCTACTGACAAATAGCATAATTAGGCGTAATGTCTTAAGTGAACATATTAACTTGGGCTTTTAACCATGTATAAACCTTGGCTTCCGCAATAACAACCTAATCTTGTAGGGGAGCCATCTCAGGCTTCACTTGAACACAGTCAATGCGTGTCCACCCAAAGATAATGCTCAGATTGGCTTTATTTATATCCTCCTTGTTAGTCATGCAGTCTGTGTGCAAACAAAACAACATTATTCTTATCTCCTTGGAAAGTTTAATTCCTTAGCAATTAAAAGCTGGTACAGAAAAGGGCCAGGCACCAGAAAGAGGCCCTTCCTCGTAGTACAGCACAGTCCCTATGAGCCATTGGAGGGGACAGCCCTCACAGATAACTGTGTCCCCAAGTTTGCTGAATGGCTGCACAGCCTTGTTTTTGAATAAATAGTTTACCCATGTAAGGATTAGCCTGCTGTAATTAAATAAGATAAAACAAGCAAGGAGCTCTGTGAGGTACCCTGTTGAAACTTGCTGTCCTCCGGCTCCTGCCAGAGCCCATTTTGCCTCCTGTTCCCTGTCCCCTCCCCTGTCTGGCTTGTCTGGAGAAGGGGGAAGATTGCCTCTAGGCCAGGCTGCTGCTATGGCCAAGAGTTCTTGGTAGGAACATGGCTCAACCAAGCAGCTGATAGAGGGAATTCTACTTGGCACAGGGATGGGTCTGACCGCTTTCCTGGTCATCTTAGGGTCAGGGAACTTAAAAGTAGTGAACCTGTACTGTTCTGCCAACAACATGCTCTTTGCAAGATGTTAATGATGGGCAGACAGGGGTGGGGTCTTGGGGTGGGTCAGGGCTGTGTGGGGAAGTGGTAAATAAGAACTATTTGTACTTTCTGCTCAAAAGTCTTGCAAAGTCACAATGGCAGAAAAATAAACAATACTGTATGGAAGGTCAAACCAGACAAACGACACCGACTTCACCCGAGACTCTTCACATGGGGGTCACCCAACT
Source organism: Chionomys nivalis (assembly GCF_950005125.1). NCBI lineage: Eukaryota > Metazoa > Chordata > Mammalia > Rodentia > Cricetidae > Chionomys > Chionomys nivalis. The sequence goes on along the minus strand of NC_080103.1, from coordinate 51,743,556 downwards.
CTGTGGGGTTGAGAAGAGAAGTTGCTTTATTCCCTTTCCTTCTCTGTACTGGGGGGCCTGCTAGGCAGGCACCACCGCCGAGCTGTATACCTGATTCGAAAGGCTGGCAGAGGGATTGCTAAGCCTTGGAAATCTTTACCAGGAAGGGGAAACAGAGGCAAAAAGTCTGTTTCTCTATATTTTGGTAGACACCCCTGGGGAGTGTAAGGGGCCTCTTCACCCAGCTGACGTCTTGCTAGGTTTAGCCCCACTGCAGTTTTACTTGACTATCTAGCAACCAACACATCCAGTTGTTGGTTTAGCATCGCACAGGTCACTTACCACTGAAATATTTTCCTTCCCTGGCTCAGTTTTATATAGACCAGTCTCAGTGTATCAAAATTAATGAGCAACTTTGGAAATAGATTAGATCTAAAATACGTGTGTTACAGCAAGAATAGATTTTAGGGCTAAAAAGGGGCTAGCCAGGGATAAACCATGACTGATACAGAAATTCCTTGGTGGAGACCTTTTCTCACTCCCAGGGAGGCAGGAAAGAGTTAAATCATAAAGCCCCAGCAAGGCAGGTAGGAGAACTTTTAATCCCAGCTGCTGCCCCTGGGGGTGGGAGGAAGAGATATTTGATCGTCCAGAGCAGAAAGTAAATATGGAGTAAATTACTTCCATGTAATTGGGGAGATTATTTCAAGTAGATTGCAACTTGGAAATGGATCACTTCTTTTCAAAACGCAGGGTGACTTGTAAATTTCCCATCCTGGCTGCAAGGTGGCACGGAGGGAAGGGGCAGTCTCCGGCTTTGGAGGCTAACTCCAGCAGATACATTCTGTAAAGTCCGAACCAAATGTGTTAATACTTGCGTTCCCCAGACCTGGGCAGTCGTTGTTGGGAACAGACATGCCGGGAGATGGGAAATGTGGCCCACAGAAGGATACCACCTTAAATAGCTGAACTCTGAGCCCTGGTAGATAGAAAACAGAGAGCCCTGCAATTAATGTAATTGCACTCCTTCAAGGAAATAGCCAATTTGATTGGAAATGGGGTGGAAAAGCCCGAGAGAGGATCTGTGTGAGACACCTAAAGGAATTGTTACATATTTAAAAAAATATTTATATATACAATGAATGAAGAGCCGCAAATTTCTATTTTGTTCGGGTGCTCTTTCTTTCAAAGTCAGCATGCCCCTGCCTCTGTCCGTGTGACTGTCTTTGTAACGCCCATCTCCTCAAAGGAGGTACTAGAGAAGCTTGGTTAGGTTCATGGCCATATTCACCTCTCATTCAACTCTGGGTAAGCTGCTCTGAGCCATTCAGCTGTTTTTTTTTTTTTTTTTTTTTTTTTTTTTTTTTTTTTTGTGAACTGGGGGTGATGAGGTGCCTGCCTCTCAGGCAAAGGATTTTAAAAGCTCCACTAGAAGATGCCTGCGAAGCCCCCAGCACCTTACTTCTTCTTATGATTAGCATGAGAGGCACACCAAATAAATGATTTCTCATTCTCACATGGAGTGATGTTTAGCCTGCCTACTGTTCTGTTTCTCGCGAAGTTAATTCTGTGTAGTGTCCGGAATGGAGCAGTACATTCCCGATATGGCCTGATAGTGCACAGTAGACTATTCTGCCCTCCATTCTAGGCTTTACACTTTAATTAATGTGATCGAAGATTAGAGCGTTCTGCTTATAGCATTCGAGATTGCCTGGCACAACTCAACAGCCCCTGCCTCTCACACCCGATCCTTTGTTATTTCACTTTAGACGTAGATGCTGGCTCTTAAACCTTAAAATCACATTACATGCGATATTTATACAGTTAGTCCCTCTTTTTGTACAAATAGCCCATGCACCTATACATACAGTCATTCATTCTAAAAACCTTTAAACAATGTATTTATCATGAGCCAACACAGTGCCTGTTGCTTGCCGTGATTTGTGAGTTCCTCGGGGTTCATGAAGATATGCACTATCTCTTGATAGTCTTCACGTCTCCAGGGTTTGGTACAAGGCTTGGTGGAAAAAGTGAATTCTTTAAGTTTATTGTAACCATAAGTTTGTTTCTGAAAGTGTCTTATCGAGAGTGAGACTCTGTCTAAATCAAATGTTTTCCCTGTGTGTGTGGGCGGGGGGTGATTGATTATGAGATGAGATCCCATGAAGCCCCGACTAATCTCAAACTCATTCTATAGGCAAGGATGGCCTTGGATTCTTGTTTTTTTTTTTTTTTTTTTTTTTTTTGGCTCCACCTTCTGAATGCTGAAACTATGAGCTATGAGCGTATGTCACCAGTTTTCTTAATGTCACCTATTATGATGGTTACTTTTAAACGTCACCATGCCACAACTTAGAATCATTTGAGAATTGAGTCTCAATTGAGCAATTGTCTGTGGGCATGTCTATGGCAGATTGTTTTGATCATTGGTAGATGTGGGCATAGCACTCTTGAGAGTGGTATCATTTCTTGTAGGAGGTCCTGAACTGTAGGAGAGGAGAAAGCAAGGTAGGAGCAGAGGCAAGCATTGCAGGCACATTCATTTCTCTCTGCTCGTGACTGGGAATGGGAACGGAGGAGCCACTTGAGTCCCGGTCTTCATTTCCCCTCAATGATGGGCAATAATTTGAAACTGAAAGCCATATAAATACTTTTCCTTTTCTAAGTTGCCTTTGGTTAGCATGTTTTATCCCAGAAATAGAGATGAAACACACACACACACACACACACACACACACACACACACCACTTTCACCACTTTCCCCTTCAATAGTATATACTTTCCCCGCCCCCAGGGATGTTGGGCTACTTAAAAAGATTGAATCAAAATATGCTTGCCCAGTTTTACTCAGCAGTTGCCTCATTGACTCTTCTTGTTTTGGTTGGCTCATCTCTTTTCATCTGGTTAATATGATTGCCTTTGCTTTTCCTAGTCCTTGCTATTTTACCCATTGCCCATCAGCTACAATCGTGACTTAGAATTCACAACTCTTTAACTAGAAACTCTTATTTACTTATTTATCTATTTACTTATTTACTGTTTATCTAGTATTTGCTTTTTTGAGACAGGGTTTCTCTATGTAATCACCCTGGCTGTCCCAATACTTACTCTGTAGACCAGGCTGGCCTTGAACTCACAGAGATCCTCCTGCCTCTGCCACCTTATTTTTGGAATTAAAGGCACTGCCGCTGTTACCACCGCTACCTATCTGGAAGCTGTCATCTCTTAAGAATGCATTTCAAGAAATTAGATTTTTTTTTAAAGCTTCTTAGAGCTTCTGTTAGATGGCATGATGTCAACCAATAGTTACTGAATGAAGAAATGGTCCAAATAGGGACACATATGGATTCTAGCCTGGTGACACGTATTGATGCTGTATTGATTCCTACAGAATGAAAGAGAGCTCTTCATATTCTCTAGACCATAAGCAAGGACAGAAAGAGTCATGACAAGTGTGTTGTCGAGGATCCCATGGCATGAGCTGAGTGTTCTCTTTCATTCAGATGGGTCTGGTTGCCAGGGGAGGACCACGGACTTCATGAGGCTGTGCACAGGTGACTGGAAATGTTAGGGAGGTACATCAGACAAACCCAGCTTGTCAGCGTAGGTGACAGGGATCTGAAAAAAACTGGCCCTGCTGCTCATCAGAAGAGGAACCTAGCAGGGTGCCAGAAATCAAAATTCCACAGGCTCCCAGGGAACTCTTGGTTCTTACTTAGGCCTTTGCAGAGCCTTCCAGGATTTGGTTCTTGGCTTCTCAGATGGTTTTCTTTGCATGATTGAAGTTGTGGGGAGATGGCTGAGGCCTTGAAAGCTCTTCATCTCACCTTAGTTGAGTGTTCCAGAGTCTGTGACAAGCTCAGATAGTTCAACACACTCCTGGTCCCACCACACTCAGAAGAGCTTGGCAAGGTTCCTGCAGGTAGCCCTTATTCTTAGGAGCATGAAATGTCCTTGAAGGAGGGGACTAGGGAACCATTCAGAAACATTATGGACCCTGACTTAAAGCTAATTTTCCAAACACATTCTAAGTTTTTCCTCTGCTTGAAAGATTATTTTGGCATGTTTTGGAATGAAGAAGGTGGCATTTTTGGAGTGGGACACTAAGAAACTCCCACGTTATTGTTAGGTACTATCCACTGAACCCTCCCTGGTTTGGCCAATACCACTAAACCCTTACAGTGTTAGATGAGGTATGGGATACTCCTGAGGGTCGGAATTCATCCTTCAGTGAAGCGTGCTTCAAGACAATTTCCTATATTCAACCATTGTGGTGCAGAAGAGAGTTCCAAAGGAAAGTCTTCATTTTTAACATCATATTGGTTAAAACCAATGAATAACAGAATATAGAACTACTCTGTTGAAAGAACACTAAGATCGCTTACATTGACATGTGTAGACTTCCTTCATATAACTATATCTTTTCTCTCCTTATGGTTCTTTGAGAAATGAATCCCTTTCCTAGGTTAGTTTTCTTATAGTGACTAAGAAGTCTATATCTTTCTACATGAATAGGATTGAGGAAGAGTTTCCCTCCAAGCTGTTCGTGTTCCGTTTGACTAGGAAATTACAGCACTCACTATTAGCAATTGCCCTGAGCGAGAAGATAAACAACAGAAACAATATGAACCCTACATATGAGAATGGTGTTCTCCGATTCACAGATAAATGAATTAAATTGCACGGCTACATTCATAGCATGCTTAGATGATATTATCTCATCTACTTTTGTAACTTGCTCTAAGGACAGATAATACTATTCCTGTTTAAGAGATGGAGACACCGAGACTCAGAAAGCAATGATTTACCTTCAGTCAGCTGACACAGAAAAATCAGGTGTGGTATTAGGTCTTCCAGATCTCTATAACACAGACATAATCATATGGCTTCTTGTGCTATTTTTATGTACATTCTGGGTATATCAGGCTTAGAGCAGATTTGTTGATGTCATATCATTTGGGTTCTAATTTCTGAGAAATCTCCATTTAAACTGATGACTGTCCACTGACTGAGTAAAAATTTTCCTGGCAATGTGTAGAGAGCTGCGTGGAGTCGCATCTGATGGTGCTGGCTCCCGCCCTCTGCGATCCGAAAGCGAGTGCTCTCTGTGATAATCAACTCCTAATATCAACAAGGTCTGACTTATGCTATTATCATGCAATGATCGTCAGCTGCTTGCGTATGCGTGGACCTATGGGCAGTGCCCACCTGGCAATCTGGGGTTGGCGGCCCAGGCCTACTTAAGGGCTTGGAGAGGTTTGCCCAGAGAGAGAGAGAGAGAGGTAGATGGAGAGAGAGGAAGAGAGAGAGGGAGAGGGAGAGAGAAAGAGAAAGAAATTGTCAAAAGGTCCTGAATAAACTGCAGCGGGAAGAGCTCCGGTGTTGCGTCCTTCTTGCTGGCCAAGGGGGACCGCGACAGGAAAGAAATTTCTGAGTTGGTCTAGCTCCACTGTCATCTGCCAGCTTTGCATTTTGATGTAATAATGTGCATTTTTGAAGTTTTGCTTGTTATAGTCTTGCTTTAAGATGTTGTGGGGATGATTAGGAGTTCAGCCTTGCTGGAGGAAGTACATATTAGGGGTGGTCTTTAAGTGTTTATAGCCTAACTCCATTTCCAGTTCTCTCTCTCTCTCTCTCTCTCTTCTCTCTCCTTCATGCTTGTACTTGAAGATGTGATCCTCAACATCCTGCTCATGCTTCCATGCCTGCTGCTGTGCCTCCCATCCATGATGACCTCTTATCCCTCTAATACAGATGGCATGACTCTGAGACTAAAAATAGCTATTTTAGAATATCAGATTAAACTAAATTTGTAGATACATTATAGACACATCATCAGAGATTCTACTTCTTTACTCTGAAGATTTTTATTTTTTTATTTTGATTTTTTGAACATTTTGAACTATGACCATGGTTCTTTGTTACCATAAGTTTGAGCTGGACTTGGTGGTGCAGGTCTATAAGCAACTCAGGAGGTTGAGACAGGAAGATTGCAAGTTCAAGTCCTGCCTGGGATACAGAATAAGCTCAGAACTGTCTTGAACTAATTAGTGATCTGGATAGGGAGGTAGCTCAATAGTAGAGAGTTTGCTTAACACATATAGGGCTGAAGGTTCAATCCTTAGCACTAAAGAAAGAATCACCACCTTGAAGAAAGGGCAAGGACCCTGAGTCTCATGCTGTAGGTGCAATAGGGGTCCATGCAACCTCTGCTTCCATGATGTTCTTTAAAGACATAGCAAGTTACAATGAAACCATTATGGTGAGCCTTAATCCTACAGGACAGGAGTCTGTAGAAGAACAAGGAGTGTATGACCAGAGGGTACTGGTTGAAAGCTTCCAGCTGCATGACAACAAGATATTAGAAGATGCTAACTCTGTCAGCATCTTGGATAGACAGGTGGGCATCCAAACTGTGAGAACAGGGCTTTCTGTGGTTAAACCTCTTTGTCTGTGGCGCTGTGTGAGGAAGTCCTTGTTACTAATACTGTAGTGAAAATCATATGTGGTGAAGTGAGGGGTATGTGTGATTGTCTAGCCAGTTATCCAGGACAAGAGGTGAAAGGGGCCATAGAATAGGCACATTTTATAGAACTGGCATAGTAAGAAAGAAAGGCCTAGAAACAGCACAGAGGGGACAGAAGGGAGAAAGACACTGTCTTTTCCTTCAGTTGAATTCTGTCATTCCTTTTGTTGAAGCTGTCTTTGTTATTTAAAGTCTCTCTCCTTTTGAGTCCCCATGCATCAAATTAAGAAGATGTGGGATTCCAGCCTGAAGCCTCTCCACCACAACTTTCCAGCTAGAGTAACCGGTGTGGTAGTTACTTACCTCTCCTTTTATGACAAACAAAAGCAACAAAGAAGGGAGGTTATTTTGGTTCTCCACTTGAGGGTCAAGTCCATCTGATGGAGAAGGCTTGCTGGCAGGAGTGTGAGGTGGCCCATCATACCGCACCATCACTTAGGAAGCGAGGAACATGCATGCTGATCCCAGCTACCCGAAACTGTTTATCTTCTTCCAGCGATGGCCTTTTTTGACCAATATTATAGCTCCTTTCCTGGATTTTAGAACATCAGTCTGAAGTGAGCTGTCAAGGTTTATAGCTGTTAATCTCATTGGCCATCACATCACTTTATGTGGCAGACGAGAACACCTCTGTTATATTAAATGTTCTATATGCTGAGAATTAGGAGTGAATTCTTCAGAATAAAGAACCGTCAGTCACAGGGAGTATTCTCTTCCTTGAAAACTTACAGCATTGAATTTGATTGGAACCGTTATTTCAAATTAGCCTTCCTCCATCTTCCATCTACTCGTGCAGGTCTGGGTGTGAGTAACAAAAAGAGGCCACATTGCAGAGAAGGTATTCTGGCTAAAATAAGTCAGGACTACCAAAAGGAACTAATTTCTTTCTATAAAGAATAAATTCTTGACCTGGAGAGATGGCTTCATGGTTATGAAGGACATAGTGCTTTTACAGAGGACCCAAGTTCTTTCCTCAGCTCTTCTGTCTAGCTATTCACACCTGTAGCTCTAGCCCCAGCGGATATGGCGCCCTCTTCTGGCCTCTGTAGGTGCATTACTCAGGTGTGGACACACACACGCATACATAATTAGGAATGAAAACAACTCATTTTCTTTACTTTTGGAGGTGTATGTATGTGTGTGGTGTGTGTGATGTGTGTATGTGTGGTGTGGTGTGTGTGGTAAGTGTGCGATATGCGTATATGGTGTATGTGTGCGTGTGGTGTGTATCACTGTTCCTTTCTTTATGGAGAAGTGAAAAGGCCGTAGGTCTTGAGAGTAACCAGGATTGCTAGATACTGTTAATTGAGTTGCAACTGAATATTCTGTGTTTTGAGCTTATGGGTAGAACATCTATACACTGTGGCTAACATGTCCCAGTGGTGGGGTACTCTGGAGGCAGGGAGGGTTTTCCAGGTGGGAGAAGGGCAGGGACCACCAAGTCTACCCATGGATACTGAGTTTGACCAGCCCGCCTTCTCTAGGTGTCCTGGGAATGTACTTACCAGCCCAAATGACATTTCTTTTCTTTTCTTTTAACCAGATGCCATGGTGTCTGACATTCCATCTGTAATGATTCAGTCTTTTGGCTTTCTTTCTTTCTCTTAAAATGGAAATTCTCTGCGTTTGTGCAAAATGCAAAACCAATTAATGAAACTCAATGGAAGTGCTTGTTTTGTGGTGCGGAAAGGAGGGCTTTGGAAGTTCATGGGAGGGGATGAGGGGGAACACTGTTGAGGGGTAAATGGGAGAGTGCAGGGGAGGGACGGAGATACACACACAGTCCCCCCTGGAAAGGTTTGAAGGGGACCACCTCAGGCCACTCAGTATTGTTTAAAAACAAAACTGCATCCATTTGAGACTAGCTGTGATGCTGTTTACTGTTTCAATAGCTGAACTAGGTAAGATGTGAAAGGCAGGAGTCAGGGCAGGTGATTAGCATTGCAGCCAACAGCATGACTGGTGGCATTGTGACACTTGCTTGGGCACAGAGGCCAGATCATGAATGGCTGACCTACTCCTCCTCTTTCCCCAACTCAAATGTGGAGGACATTTTTTTTTATAATTCCTTATTAAAATTTTGTTTGTTCTTTAACTAAAAATTTTGTTTATTTATATTTATCATTTACTATGTCTGAGAACATGCCCACTGTGCATGTGTGGAGTTCAGATGAGCCATGTAGCTCCTGGGGTGAGGGTCCAATCTAAGTTCTCAAGCTGGGTAGCACGTGCCTTTACCTGCTACTTCATCTCTCGTCCCTGTTCCTGATTTCTGTGCTAAGTCAGAGAGTTTGCATCATGAAGCCTCAAAAGACCATTTTGTCCTAACATCTTCTTTCCTCTTTATGCATAGAAAAAGCTTTTTAGGGCAAAGACCACTGGAGATGTCTGTGTGTCTCTTCTGGGTGTAAGTCACTGGCCTCTTCTGGACCAGGGTTTTGGTGCACAAATCTGGCAGGAAAACAATCCTACTGACTCGACTTGGGGAAGACAGGAGCCTTTGGCGGGCTGCTCTCCATATAAGCCGGCCTCTTTGCTTTTGGCCGAGGAAAGTATTATAGGTCTAAGCTCAGTTGCTCAGTGAAGTTACTTAGCGCTCAGGGGAGTCCTAAACACTTGCACAGACTCACGTGCAGAAGCGGACCCTGGTTAAAAATGAACCGTGCAGGTGGGGTCCTGGGAGAAAAATGCAGAGTTGCAGACAGACATGCTTGCACCTCTTCCTTGGGCGGCCATTGTGTCCTCACAGAATTCACCAAAAGGACTAGTTATTGGTTTCCCCAAACGACATGAGTTCATGAGTTTCAGCCCCTCCCTTGACTGAGTGCGAGGGCATTTTACTTTTCTTCTGACTGCTTTTGCATCTTGGCTTTCATGTCACCACAGGCACATTCAGCCCACAAATTTCTGTTATCTAATCAGGTGCATCGGTCCGTGCTGCCGACGAGAGTGGAGTAACGCCCCTCTGACTCAGATTTTGCACAAACAAAACTAAGCCTTGTTAGCAAAGGGAGGCAGAGCACCCAGGGCTGTTCTGATCAGATCTGCAGGGCAGTGCGAGGGGAGGTGAGGAGCTTTTACAGCAAGATAAGCACCAGGAAGCCCCAGCTTGGTATGCTAAATAAAATTAAAATGTCAATATTTACACATGACCTTCAAGGTTCTTACATGCTTGTTCCTTAGTGTTCAGGGCAGCCTGCGTTTTCTTTAGTTTGTTACCAACAGCTTGGAAATTCATTGTGAGGACATAACCCAAATGTTGTCCAAATGTTCCTTCCAAATGGCCATCCCCAAGTGCCATTTTAAAGGCACATGACCTTTCTGCGCTGATGGGAGGTCTTGCCCTGCCTTCCCATCTGCAGGGGACATTACCTAAAGATTCTGTCCACTAATGATGAAGACAATATCATTTGCTTTCATTTATTGATTAAAAAAAAAAGACTTTTAAAGAAAGCATCTCATGTTATCCAGGATGGTCTCAGACTTAATCTGTGGCCAAGTAACCTAGGTTGACCTTGAACTTCAGGTCCTCCAGCCTCCAGTTACCTGTGTTGGGGGTTTAGGCAGGTACCATGTTGTCTAGTTTTATGCTGCCTAGGATCAAACCTAGGGGTGTGTGTATGTGTAGGCATTCTACCCAGCAGGCACCCCCCGCCCCCATGCAAGCCCCCTTTATAGGCGTCCTGAAACCTTACCATTGTGCCTTGCACAGTCAACCTCTGCTTGTGTGCTGACACAAACATATAAATGCGATCATAACGGTTGAAATGTAGTTAGAAACACAATTGAGAACATCTGTATTGTAAGCAGAAATAAATTAGAAATACTGAAGTGTTTTGTAGCTGTGAAAAGGAAGGAATAAAAAAATAACCCACAGTACCTGGATTAAGCGGTGATAAATAATGCATAAAGCAAAAATCTCATTACCCCCTGTGTAAACTCCTCCCCCCCAATGAAATATATTTTATGAATGTAGTAACGCTGTAATAACCAAAGCATTTGTTTTTTCCCCCACAAACTTTCCATTTCACAACTGTGAGATTGTTTGGATTTACAAGTGTGGCTGGAAACATCCCCGAGGTTCCTGGGGTTTGGTCTCTTCCTTATGACCTTCAACTCCGGGAGTTGGTGCAATGCCATGCTGTGCTATCCATCACCTGCTTCGCATAGGTGAAAGTTTCCCCAAATGAAGCCTTGTAAGCCCAGACAGGGCCAGGGCCGGAGCACAAATCCTGCCAGCCTGGAGGATAAGGCCTTGGGGTTCTTCCATGGCCTATTATTACTGCACCTGCACGCGTCTACCGCACCTGGGCCTCTGCAGGGTACAGGCTGCTGGCAGTGAGACCCAGTACATTTCTGATGTCACCACCAGCAAGGGGACAGCTGTCAGATACGGAGCACTTTGTTCAACTGACCTATGGGATAGCAGAGGGATGGCCAGAACTGTTCCCTAGGGCACCTTCCTCAGCCCGCCTGGCTCATTCCTGGAGCTTGCTGTCCCTGCTCAGTTTTCCTTGTTCACTTTGTCTTTTGTGAGCCCATGGAGTGACTGGGGACGCCAGGGGAACCGGCAGCACCTGAAGGGTGAATAATGGTGTCAATAATAAAAACCGGTTCTCCTGGGTGAGGCAAGGTGAGCACTAGATCTTTAAGATACACAAGGGTGAGAATCAGCCCAACAAGCTGGTTCAGCGACATTTTTTTACATAATAGTAGTCAGCCGTCCTATGCCTACATGTCTCCCATCTTGAAAACTTAATGATTCCTTCTGAACTTTAATCACTGAATTACTGTACATCCCATCTGGCTTTCCGAAGTCCTTGGATGGGCTCCTGAGCTAGCCACAGAAATCCCTGCAGATGGGCAGGCCCGGCTGGTATCCAGGGCTGTCCCTGCCCAGTCTCAATGGGATCACAGCTGAGCAGAATAACCCTGTCAGTTCCCTTCCATCATGACGTCACATATGGACTCCTTTTGGAGTCCTAGTTAGAAACTCATAGTTCCCCCCACCACACACACCTTTTGTGTGTGTGTGTCTGGGATGGGATAACACTACTTTTCTTTTTTTCTTTTGATAGGAGCTAAATAAAGTCATACAGTAAGCGGGCTTTAGGCCGTTTAAAGCATCACATGGTATGGCATGATTAGTAAAAGGGATGCTTTCTCTGACCTGCTTCCCAATAAAGGCTGAGGAAGAAATCAAAGACAATATTTAAAGATGGCTTTGAAAAGAATCAAGAGCACCTGGCATCACTGTCCTTGGCTGTGATGGCAGCTGCTGTATCTGTGACCACTTGTTCTTATGCATTCAATAGAAGCACAGCCCACTGAAGCATCTCTGAGGACCCAGAAGCTGGAGATCCTGTGTCTGGCGCTATCTCTGCCTACCCCAGCTTTCTTGTGAGTGCCTCCGGCATTTTGAAATCTTTATCTCATTTCCTCTGTTCCTAAGATAGAGGAACAAGCCATGTCCTGATATGGTTGTTGGGGGAAACAGGATTGGAAAGGATTCCCTAAAATAGCTTTTAAGGACAAAGTTCCGTGAAGGACGTAAATCAGGCGTGCTGTCCCCTCTGTGCAGAGAGTAGGCACATCTCCACATACCCCTAGGATCTCAAGCTGATAATGCAGCACAGACCTATGGAACCAGGACACGGCTATGGTTCTGCTCCTGTAGCAATCTAGGTCTCCAAGTCTGCTAGGGTGTAGAGAGCAGATTGCATCTTCAGGAAAAAGGTTAAGCGCCAGTGTTTTGGACAGGAGGTGGTTTAGACGCATTTTTTTTTTTTTTAAGTCCTTGAATTTACCTGATGGTTTTTGTGCCCTTGTGTAGACCGTAGCCCATTTCAGGTTATGAGTAAATTTAACACCACAAACGAGGTCATTTGAAACTCTCCATCGGTTGCTCCACCTCCTCTGCTGCCCTTTCAGCCCTGATCGTCACTAACCGGGCCACCTGTGAGGCTGCCCTTCTGAGCAGTGGAGTGGTTTAGAAGTGTTGTGAAACTTTCGCAGGACAGCTGTGGAGAACTGAAAGTTTCCAAAAACATCCATTACCATAAAGTAAGAGATTTATTTATTTGTTAACGTTTTTAAAGCAATAGTTTGTTTTGAACTAATTGTCGACGTATGAAAACTGCCTTTATGCTCAGCAGAGCTCCTTTGGATCCCTCGCCCTACTTTGGTTTATATTTAATCTCTCCCATCATCTTGATGCAACCACCAGGAGTAAAGAATTAACTCTAAATACAACATTGTTAACCAAGCTGCAGACTTCATTCACGACACATCAATTGTACGGCAAATGTCCCTTTCCTGTCCCAAAGTCCTGCCCAGGAGCCCTGGATTGCTTTGAGCTATTCATTCTCCCTAGGTGGCTTCTCACTGACTTCCTGTCTCCACATCCTTTGCCATCTTGGCACTTTTCAAAGGGTATTTACTCACCAGTGACAGAGGTAGAATGTCGCCTAATTTACATATGCTTAATGTGCTTTCGTGATTGGGATGAGGTAAAGCAAGACTACCACAGAGAGATAACGTCTCTCTTTTGATGGCGCCAGAACCAGGGATGCACAGGCAGCCTTGCTCATCCTGTTACTGATTATGTTAAACTCAAAGGCTTGGGTAAGCTGAGGACTGCTGGTTTCTCCACCAGATAGCTACTGCCTTGTCTCTGTGCTAGATAAGTACTTTGTGGGAGTTATTTTGATTTTATTTAAGCTCTGTTGATGCTTTTTTAATTTCCCTTTTTATAATATAAAGGAGAAAATGCCTCTGTAATTTCATATATCTGATCTGGGGCATGAAGACTGGTGTACGTTGGATGCTTTTTTGAGTTTTGTTATTTTTTCTTATTTAATATCTTTTATAAAAGGTGTCTTCTGTCAGTTCTAGATATATCTTTATTGTTGTGATTAGTTGCATAGTACTGCACATTCTGAAGACTTTTCCCCCCAAGTTCATTCATTCTCCCAAGCTTGGATGTGTGTTTCCAATGCTTTGCAGTTACAATCAGCGTAGTCATAAATGAGTTCATGCAGATACACTTGACCCAGGAAGTGGGAGTACTGGGTCGAAATGAAATGTGTTAGTGCAGCCGCTGTTCCTGCACAGCTATGATATCAGTTCAAATTCTCAGTAGGAAACTATGGAGATAACATTTTCTCTATAGCTTTACCAAGTCTTAGCAAAATGCACATCTATCTCCTTTTTGACTTTTCCTAATTTTTAAAATCAATACTTGGATCTTTACTTCCTATATTTTTGAGATTTCCATGAATTCAAGGACTGTTTGTCCTTTTGCTCTAGTATGTGCTATGACTATTTCCCCTATTCCATAGTCATTATTTGACTTTATATATGGTGTTTTTTTGTCATAAAAGTGGATTTTTAAATCATAGTTAGAGATCTTTTTCTTTACTGAAGTTAAAGGATAACTTAGTCATTTTCCGATACGGTATGGTTTCAGCTTTTATATTTAGAATTGTAATCTACTCTGAGTTTATTCTAGTGCTGCAGATGAGATATGGGTCTCATTTGATCTTTTTCTCCCAAATGACTACCTAGTAGTTTCAAACTATTTATTTAAAAGTTCCCCATTGCTCCAATGACTTTGCTCCTTTTGTGATACACAAATTTCTTTAGATACTGGATCTAATTCTATACTAATATTCTACCAGTATTTTTGTCCATTTAACTAATCTCTATTCCTGCTCCAGCAATACTCTTATTTTATAAGATTTGCAGAGTTTTAATCTCCTATTATTTTTCCATTAAGTAAGAGAGTGATTTTTTCAGTACTAATTATCACATTGAGGAAATAGTCATCATTTTCTATTTATATTCATAGCACTACCATTAATGTATATTAAATTTTTGTCAAATGATAAATTTTTTCTTAGCAGTTTTTCATTGAAACTATGATTGGTTTAAACTGTCATCAGTTTGATGTACTCTAGAGTCACTTGGAAGGATTTAGGTTGGCCTGTGAACAGCTCCATGGGAGATTATGGGGATTATGTCAACTGAGGTAAGAAGGCTCGTCCACTGTAGGTGGCACCATTCCCTATGAAGGGATTCTGTTCTAGCAAAGAGTGGAGAAAGTGAGCTGAGCACAAGCATGCGTGTATAATTCATTGCTGCCAGCTCTTGGCTGTGGATGTAAGATGACTCGCTGCTTCGGTTGCACGGATGGTTGTGGATATAAGATGGCTGCTGCTACCTTGCTATCTCTACCATGATGGACTTCAATCTGACATTTTGAGCCAGATAAATCCTTTCTTCTTTGATCTGATTTTGTGGGGATTTTGTCAGAGCAACATAAGAGGAAACTAAGAAAAAAAAATCTTATTTTTCTCATATGTTTTGCCCAGAATGTATGTATGTGCTCCACTTTATGTGCTTGGGGAGGCCAGAAGGAGGTGTTTGTTCCTTGGGATTTATAATCACAGATGCTTTTGAGTCAGCATGTGGGTTCTGGGAGGTGAACCCCAGTCTGCTGCAAGAATAGCCAGAGCTCTCAACCGCTAAGTCAGCTTTGCTCTGGAGAAGGTAGCTTGTGTTTCTCCCCAGACACCGTCCCTCCCACGAGCTGATAACGACGGGCGATTCTCTACTCTAGCTCTTTCCCTTATTTTCTTTGTTTCTGTTTGTTGTATTAAAAAGATTGAAACACTTTCTCTCATTTTGAGTGTTCTGGAACCATGGAGAGAACTTGGGACCAACTGATACTTGAGGGTTTCTTCTTCAGTGAAATCATCCGTGCTTGGCGATTGTTTTTGTGAAAGCGTTTCTTGATATTCTTTTTTTTTTATTTTCAGCATGGAAACTGAATTGATTTCTAGCTCAGTTGGCTCAATGTGCTTTCTTGAGGATGTTATCTGTCTTGTAAATTTATTTACATAGAGATTTGGGACTTAGACTTGTACTTTTAACGTGTCTTTTCTTTCGCTATTATTTTTCCTCTCCTAATATAACCCCCCTTAGTTTATGAAGCTAAGTAGTAGTTTACCTGTCTTGTTAACATGTTCCCCAAGTCATAGTGCCCATTCTTTAATTATACTTGTTGTCTATGCAGCCATATATGAATTTCCATTTCCCATTATTCCTACTCTACAGTTACAATATTTTTAAATTGTAACAGTGCTGCATTTTATTTTGGCTTTATATGCACATTTTTATGTTTTTAAATGATTGCTAATAAGCCCCTCTTTGTTGATTTTTTTCCAGCTATAATTCAATGCCTAAAGATCATTTTATCAAGGACAGTTTGTGGGTACAGACTTCTGTAAGCCTTTGTATATTAAATGCTGTGCTGCATATTACTCCTTTGTTCATATTTTTAAACCTTTAGAACAATTTTATTCCATTTTTGGCTTCTTTTATATTGCCTTTTCAAACTCTGATGCCAGTTGAATTTGTTTGCTGATAAGTTTTATTTCTCTCACTCTTTCGCGCTTTCTCTCCTTCTCTCCCTGCTTGCTTTCTTCCCCTCTCTCATTCTCTCCCTCTCCCCTCCCTCTCACTCTCATTCTCTCCCCCTGTCTCTCCCTCTCTCGCGCTCTTTTTCCCTTTTTTTGGCTTGGAAATCTTTGAGGATTTCATGCTTTAACTCTCGTAGTCTTACTAATTTATGTCTTAATTTTCTCCATTCTCAGTTAATTTTCTCGGTATCGACTGTGCTTTTTTGGTGTGTAAACTCAGGCCATTTTATTCCTGGAAAGACTTCTTACACTGCAGTTTTTATGAGTGGTTGCAGTTTTCCTTTTCCTCCTTTGGGGAGTAAAATAACACAAACGCTGTCCCTGTCCACCTGCCATTCTGCACCACTGATGTCCTGTCCGCACTGTACTTTCCTTGTGTGCTGTCGTCTGGTCTTGGCTGCTTTTCTGTCTCCCTCCCCTGTCCTCCCTGAACTTTTCATCTTCTGAGCTTGTGTGCCTTTAGGCACCCTATAATTTCTTCTGTATTTCTAAGATAATATTGTCTTTTCTTCCCACTCTTTTGTGTTAAGCCAACTTTATTTTATCTCTCCGTTTATTTTGTTCATTTCCACTCTTAGAGTTTGAATTTCTAATTTGAGGTGGTTTCTCATATCCTTGGGTATTTGTTAGGATATATTGAATTCAGTGTGGAGGGAGCCTGGAATCCATCCTGGTGCATGATCTTTCAGGGGGAGCAGCTGGATTTTCCTCAGCTCATTCGTATGAAGATTCTTTGTACATTTTTTAAAAAATGTATTTCTGTTGTTTTGTTTTGTCATAGTGGCATGCTTTACACAGCCTTTTTAAAATAAGCCTAGTAAATATAGGTAATTTAGCACATTTTTATCTGCTCCAGTGGGGATAGTAGTGGAAGATTCATTTTATTATGCTTCTTTTTTTTTACATTTATTGATTTGCAGCACTTTCAAGTATGTGTGCATGTGACTGTTGAGTGTACAGGTGTATGGGCATGTATATATGTGTGTATGTGCTGTGTCACAAATAGTATGTAGAGAGCAAAGGGCAGCTGTTAGTCATCCTCTCCTTTCCCTCTGTGAATTGGCAGGACTGAATTTAGGTCGTGAGGCTCAGCGGCACGTGCTTTTCCTGGTTGAGCCACCTCACCGGCCCTAGTTAAAGAATTTTGAGATTTCCAGTTTCCTCACTCTTTTTTCTGCTCTGCCATCTGATTCCTGAAGGGCCCATTTCCTTTCCCAGAAACCCAGAGTCTGAAAAACATCCTTTCAGAGCATACTTGCTTATTTATCTACGTCTATCCTTTCGTTTGTGTGTCTGGCCCTCTAAAGGGTATATGCTCTGAAATACTACTTAGACACTCTGCTCTACTTGGGATTTTTGGCACTTTTTACGCTTGGCATGACACCGTGTATGTGTGTGTGTGTAAGGTCCCTCTGTTTTCCTGGCAGTGTGTATTAGTGGGCCATTGCTTGCAGCAACTTTGGTATTTACACAGAAGCTTGCATTTTCTAAGTCTTAGATCCATGTACTCAACTATGGGTCTCAAAATTACTAAGAAGAAAACTCAGTAATTCTTCCCTACCTTAAGCGTGCCCTGTTCTTTCTTCTCATGCACTATCTAGTCCTTAATATTTTCTGCATTTATTTTTGTTTGTGTGCATGTGTATGTGTAGGGGGGCAGGAGGAGTTCATGATCATGTCATGATGCACATGTAGAGGTCAAAGAACAATTTTTGGGTGTCTTCTTTCCTTCTGCTTTATGGGGTCTGGGATCAAACTCACGTTGTTAGTGTCTCTACCTCCTAAGCCATCTTAACAGCCTGCAGTCTGGTTCTTAATCAAAAGTAGTAGTGTCTACTCTGGGACTCAGAGATTTAGGAGTCATCTAGAACCATTTATTTGCCTGACATATCAAATTAGCTTTTAATAAATGAGCAAATGTACTCATGGAAAAGAAATAATTTCTGTCCTTTGACATCACCCTGTAAATAGCTGGACAGACTGGCTGTTGATCCCTCGGTGTGGATACTGGGAATGACGAGACTACCTGCAGCACACTGTGCTCCTAACTCAACAAAGATTCACAGGAATGATTTCACTCCTTAAAGTTCAAGATCTTGAGAGGAACTACAAAGACTTACTCATTTGATGACCTTTGACAAGACTTGTGGCCCAACAGAAGCCAGGAACATGTTAAATGATGGAACATTAAAAATGAACAAACAACTCTAGGAAGAGTAGTGAAGAAAAGGTTTGGGAATGCCCATGAACTTCATGGAGCCAACTGTGAAACCTCATCAGTGTTCCAAATGGTGCACATTTTAATGCATGGCCAACCGTAATGCAGGGGGCACGGAGGAAGATTCCTCCCCATTTTCTGTGTGCGCCATAAACTCTTGTGCTTTCTGGGAAGGAGCCTTGTGGACCCTTCCTACAGTTAGGCTTTAAAATGCCTAACACAGAACACATATGACTCCAAGGGAAAGAAACAGCGCTGCAGCATCATCCCAGGATTAAAACATACAGCTGTGTGGCACAGCGATATGTATTTATTAATGCACTGATTGATAAGATCTAGGAGTCAGACAAATTACTGTCCCATTTTTAAGCAGTGGTGAATGTAAGCAGGTTTTCAGGACCTAGGCAGCTGGTGGGAAGTACTAGGACAAGATTTATGATTTTACTTGGTGACACAGTGAAGGCATTCTTAATACCTCAGCGTTCTATTGCCTGTGCCCATAACAGAAAAACACAACTAAATTTTAATTAGCAATTGGTACAAATCAAGATGCAATGATACTTTTTTCTACTGTCCAAATTCATTGCCAGGAATGCCAGGTTTGGACCTGCAGGTTCACGCTGGTAGCAGCTGGCCAGAACAGGGACCCCAGTGGTCTCTGAATGCTTATTTCTCTATTTTTGTGACCTCTGACCTCATTCCCCTGAAAGATGAGCTTGAGGAGGGAAGACCCAGCAGACTGTCACGTGAGAGCTCACGTGAACCCTCACAGATAGCTCTGCTTTGCATTTGCATTTGCATTTTTTGCATTATGTCAGGCCAAGGTCCATCCATCAAGTGCTCTCTGCAAACCAGTCAGAAGGGGTTCTCAGGCAGCTGGGCCATGACAAGAGAGGGCGCAGTGGTGGACAAAGAGGATGGGGACCCGGAAAGCAAATTCTACAACCTACAGATAATTAAAGACAAAAAGGAGGAACATCCCACTGACTGGTAGAAAGAAAATGTCACAAACACGAAAACATAATAAAGACGGGTTTGAATCTCGGTGCCTTCCCTTCATGATTAATGCCTGGTCTCAAGAAGGGTGAGCCGGAGAAAGTGGAGTTCCTTTTGAAGTAGCTTTAAAAATGCCACAGCTTAAAAAAAAAATTATTGTAACATCAATTTAAGAAAAAAAAATCCTCCGTAGAATGTAAAGGTCAAGAAAGATTTGGGTGTTTTTAAATGCTGTCTTGAAGAAATTCTTAAAAGGTTAAGATGTCATGTAGTTTCAGAGTTACGGGCATAGGAGGGGGGGTCCAGGACAAAACAGACCTACCTCCGGGCCCTTCCATGACTGTGCCCATGCCAACGGTGGGCAGCAGGCAGCTGGCAGATCGCAGCGTGTCATGGTATTATGGGGAAAAGACAGACACCTCCTTTCGAGCCTTGAAAGCCATGGATGTGTTTTACCTCCAGAACTTTCTTCCCGTGACACACAGGCCACAAGATCGGCCTCTATCTGCACTTTGCAAACAGCATGGAGTCGCCTGTTTCCTGTGGCAACACTCAAATCATCACTTAAAGCCACCCAGGAGTTCTGAGTGCCTGCTGTTTCTCTTGCCGGCTCTCTTCGCTGGACCCTCAAGGACTCACTCCTTCAGCAGTTTCCATGGAGAGAGGCACTGCTGTTTTCTAGGTGTCTGGGAGAAGGGAAGATCCACGGATTTCTCCATTCTGCAAGTTTTCTGGTGGCTCCTGTGACTTGGGGGGTCTTGGTGCTCTGGGCAAAAGTGACGTAACTGCTATGGGATTTCAGGGACATAGCCCTTCTCTTCTGGGAAATTGAGGGTAGTGCCTGAGCAGGAATTCTGCTCAAGGGTCTGAAGGGGTCATGTGATAATTAGACTTCCAACCTGTCCCGGTGGCCACTGAACCCAAACCACTGGGTGGTTCTCTAGTTTCACATCTCCACATGGCCTGAGAAGTGGTAGCGGCTTGGCATTAGGCGGAAGCTGTGAAATGCAGAGCCTGTCTTACTTACCCAACACTAGAATCTGCACCTGATAAGAAACCTCAGTGATGTGGGCACCAGTAAGGATGCTCACTCTCCAGTAAGCACAGCTGGGTGCACACAAAGGGCAGCTATCCTCTTAGAAATTGCTGCACACTGATGACCATCAGCCCTAAGAAGAAAAGGATTGCAGAGGGTCTGGCCTGTTTGGCTCTCACCTTAGCTTGACTTAGACAGCTTGGGTTCTCCGAAGAGCAAACGAAGTCACTTGGCCTGGCTCTTAGTTTCTTTTTGATGTCATGTCTTACATGTCAGGGCTGAATTTATAGGAGAGAGGGTTAGACCTTTGCCAACAGAATCTGGATGGCATCAAAAAGCAACGTGCAAAGTACAACCCAGTGGCTTGATAGTCGAGTCTGCAATCCAGCATCTTGTGGATCATTTGAGTTTTATTTTCTTGGGAAATGTGCAGGCTGCATGGCTGCTGCTCAGGCTGCCCTAGCATGCCTCATTGCTTGCCATGCCTCTCCTTTGGCAAAGGTCCCCAAATCCCAGAGCTGGCTCAACTACTGTGCTATTTCCTGTTTCTTACTACTTCTTACTATTTCTGATTGTGTGAATTTTATATTATATATTTTACGATTACACATACTAAAAAATATATCCTTGTGTGTGTTTGTGATGTGTGTCAATGCAGGTGTGTGTGTACTACCATGTATATGTAGAGGTCAAGGCCTTATTTAGGATGGGGTCTCTTCTTTGCTGCTCTTTGCTTTGCACACCAGGATAGCTGACCCATGAATGTCTGCTGATTCTTCTTCTACCTCCTAACTTTCCCCTGAAGGACTGCGGTTACAGACATGTTCTGTGGCAACTGGCTTTCTGGGGATTTGAACACAAGCCCTCATGCTTGCATGGCAAGCATTTTACCTGCTGAGCCACCTCCCTAGTCCTGAGAACACATTTCTGTTCTATGATTTCATGTACTCTGCCTTTCCAAGTAGATCTTTAAGCCTATGGAGGGTAGATCCTTACCCTCTTTCTTATACTGTTGCCCCTTGCCTAGGGAACTGTATCCAGAAGTGAGATCCATTAATATCGCAAAAATCATGTCATTGCCAGTAACTATAAATGGTCTGCCTTCTGGTGCATTGTGGTTGCTGGGTATGACATAGTTTGCCTTGCTTGCTCTACACAATGCTGTCCCCATTCTGAGAAGAGGATGCCAACCTACAGGGACTACCCGAATTTTGCGAAATCACACAATATGTGACAGGACATGCTTGTGTACTCTTTCTGTGTGTCTTCATTAACACTGTCACTGAAATGAATGTCCTCTTTGTTGTCTGCTGAAAACATATCATAAAAGGACACCGGAGAGGAGGCTAGCCTTAGAGAGAGATAGAGGAACAGGAAAGAGACAGATGAGCACCACTGGGAGAGTTGTATAGATCGTTGCAAGCAGCTTTTCCACATCTGAAATGGAGTGGCTAACTTTAAATCTCAAAAATCTGACAGTCTCATAGGGTTTGGAAAGTATCAAGGACGGAGAAGGGACTGTGTTTGACAGGAGGCCTCAGGGGCAACCAGGGTCTGCGGCCTTATACACTCCTTTGTTGGGGAGAAGCTTTATGTCATACAGCCCAGTGCAAGGGCCAGGTTTTTTCCTCTGCTCCTTGATTATGATTGTGTTTGTTTGTGTGTGTATATGTGTGTGTGTATGCATGTTGTGTGTCTATGTGTATGTGTGTATGTGTGTTGATTAGAGGTCAATGCCAAGAAGTTTGATTGTTCTCCACTGTAATTTTTGAGGCAGTGTCTCTCCCTGAGCCTGGAACTTGCTGATTTATTGAGACTGGCTGGCTAGTAATCAGTACCCAGGGATTGTCCTCTCTTTGCTTCCCCAGTGCTGGGATTAGAGATGTACGTTGGACCTTGTACATGGGTGCTAGGAGATCTGAACTCTGGTCCTCAGGCTTACAAGCCTGTTCTTGACTGAAATATTTCCCTAGCCTGTTTCTGATTTCTTAAAGAGACATATCTTCTCCTACAATCACCATCTCAAAGAAGAGTCTACACTGGCCTGTCCCATCTCCTCACAGCAGAAAGGACAACTCTGTCCCTTGTACTCTGGATGCAGAGCTCAGAATCTGCCTCTTTGGGAATCTACTGTCAGGGAAACAACTTATGCTAAATGGGCCTGGGATGCTCCTGTGCCTGCAAAAACCCTTTGCATTTGCAGATGTTCCAAAATAAAACTCCACACTAAACCCCAAACCACAACATCCTTTCCTCAGGAAGAAGCAGGCCAAATGTGACTCTTCAAATCAGTAGTCAATGAGGGATTTTAATTCATGAACACAATTAGCAACATTGCGATGACCCCTATGGAGCCATTTTGTTTTATTGTTCTTCACGTGAGTGAGATTTCCAAATGTAGGAAAAATCAATTGATACCAGGAATCTTGGGCTGCAACAGAGTACTTTTTCCTCAATAGGTAAAGAGTTCCAAAGAACCTTTTCTAGCTAAGTGCTCCAACTTCATATCAAAACGTTTTAGATATAGAAACCTTTGCCTCAGTTAACACAGCTGTTCAGTAGTTGGACTAAAGCGAGGGTCCTCGTCGTTTTTATCAGAGCTGATCCTGTGACACTTGCATCCTTGCCAAGCTCCTTGTGAGGACCGTGGTCCTGCCGTGTGAGCAATCTTTACCATTGGAGCAATTTATTTAGGTTAAGGCATCGTCTCTTGAAGCAACCTATTAAAAATACAGGTTACATGGGCCTAGTAACAATTCCCACAATAACTATTATTTGAGCTGCATGAATTACTTTATCAGATTAATTAGCTGTCATCTATCAGACAATATGGCTCTGAGGAAATAAGGCATCTTTTAATGGACATCATTGTCTGAAATATGAAGCAGCTCTATGAGGGACGGGAGTGCTTGGGGCCTCTGCTGGGGTCTGGGAGACTAGAAGGCAGCCGAAGACACTGATTAAAAACAGAGAGCAGAGGAGAGGAGGGGAGAGGGGGACATCAAAATTAAACTCTTTTTCTCTGCATAATTTTGCCTCGTGTCACCTCGGGGTTGTTTTCTGTTTAAATGTCTTTAATAAAGCAGTGACCAAACTCGTCTTTTCTTTGGCCCATGCACACTCCCTCACCTCAATGGGTCCTGCTTGTCTCAAAGAAACAAGTATAATGGTTGCCCTGCCTGTTCTTTCCACTGTTATTGCCCATCTATGGGTCTCCTGTCAAGGTCACACATTGAACCGCATAGCTCGGTCCCTTATGTCATCTTGGGGTGCAGTGGCTGAGTGCTGGATACCTGAATGTAGCCTTGAAATATTCCGTATGGATTTCTATTCTCCTCATCTGGATGTCTGGAAGCCACTGATTCCAGGACACAAAGAAGGTGGGAGAGGCTCTTGGTGGCAGAAGCCTAGATGCCCAAGTCACAACTTACCAAAGATCCATCTGGGTGTATCTGTTGTGGACTGTTTGGCTACTAGCAAAATGCCATGGGCTGGGTAATTCATAAAAATGATATTTTTACATGCTGGAGGCTGAGTGTGTAATATTAGGGTGTCATGTGCTTTATTATCTGGTGAGGACTACTCTTGGCTTCCAAGCAGGCACCCTGTGCCTCTGCCCTTATGACATGATTACTTCTTAAAGGTCCCACCTCTGAATACTGTTAACCGGAGGAGCAAGTTACAACCATAATAATGTCTGCCTTGGGTTTGAGGTGGATGACAAATATGACCATATTGTACCAGGCAATTGGGACTTGGCGGTCCTTTACTGTGTCATAGGTCATGGTCTCAGTTTGCGGCTGTGTTTGTTATCACTGGGGTGCAGAACTATTAAAGCTGTTGTGCAAAGCAGGACTTTAAATGATAGAAGAAGGATGGCTGTCTATGCCGTCTGTGCCCTCAGTGCCGCCTGTGCCGTCTATGCCATCTGTGCCGCCTGTGCCGTCTGTGCCCTCCATGCCGCCTGTGCCGTCTATGCCGTCTGTGCTGTCTATGCTGCCTGTGCCGTCTATGCCGTCTGTGCCATCTGTGCCCTCTATGCCACCTGTGCCGTCTGTGCCATCTGTGCCCTCTATGTCGCCTGTGCCGTCTGTGCCCTCTATGCTGTCTGTGCCATCTGTGCCATCTGTGCCGCCTGTGCCCTCTATGCCATCTGTGCCATCTGTGCCGACTGTGTTGTCTATGCCGTCTGTGCCATCTATGCCGCCTGTGCCGTCTGTGCCATCTGTGCCCTCTATGCCACCTGTGCCGTCTGTGCTATCTGTGCCCTCTATGTCGCCTGTGCCGTCTGTGCCCTCTATGCTATCTGTGCCATCTGTGCCGTCTGTGCCATTTATGCCGCCTGTGCCGTCTGTGCCGTCTGTGCCGTCTATGTCCTCATTGCCGGCTATGCCGTCTATGCCAGCCACTCTAGTTTACTGACACATTTTGAGTCCTCTGTATTCTTCTTTAAACTCCAGCACCATAGTTTAGGGCAGATTTATTGGCTACAGTTTACAGAGCAGGGAACACTCAGGGAAGCTGATCAGCAGACACACTTGCTGAAGTCAGGCTGCTGATGAGCGCGGCCCTGTGCTGGTGATCTCATTCTTCCATGCACCATAGCGCTCCCTACCTACGTGCGAGTCTATTCTCATAGCCACCTGGGGGAGGATCCAGGTCAGTGCTCGGAATGACAGCATAAGGTCACACCATGGACTGAGGAAGAGACAGGGCCTTAAAGAGGGATTAAAAAAAAAATCATCTTTCTCTGCCACAAAAATGTTGTGAAAACGTTTTCTTTATCTGCATTCCACACTAAAACATACGGAATTGATTTCCTCTGATTTCCCTTTTCTGCCCTTCATTCAAAGCCTTGATTATGCCCCAGTTTTCTGCAAAAAGAGAATTCTTACTGCTGAGTTGTACAGTCTGCAGATGAGGAGGTTGTAACCGAATTTCAACCGTGGGACATTTATTCCTCCATTGATACAAGTGTGTAACTCCCACTGGGGGAATGTTTCCTTGGAAGAAAAGAACGTTCCTGAGTCTGTAGAGGCAAAATAAGATGAAAAGTTGGCCCCTGTGTTGGGGGAGCATGGACCCTGAAGGGACAGCATGAAAGGGGAAAGAGAAAAGCTAAGTAGATGTCATTTCGTAAGGTTTTTATTTCTATTTTTGCAGAGAAGGTAGTGTTTCCCCTGCCTAGCCACCATTCCGACTGATGTTGTTCAAATCCATGAAGAGAATTCACTAAGAAAGAGCTTCACAGAGACTGATGGGACACACATAGAGGATGTCACAATTACAGCTTCCATTAGAACAAAACCCACATATGACCCCCCTCAGAATGACCCCTCAGAAGGCCACATTTTGGTAAGACAGGGCCAAAGCAGAAGGATCCGTGGTTTAGAGAACAGGTTCCTCAGGCAGAGTCTGAGGTTAATGTTTTTACCCTGCCCTTTCTGGCTGAACAACAGTTTGGTCAACTTCACCCCAAACTCGCTAGGCTCTAGAGACCCCCCCCATAAAGATGTAGCTGGTCATTTCCCTCAGGGTTTCTGAGGATCGCACAAGGTAAGCTGTGCAGGCACAACCACCCACCTCTTGTCTGGAGGAGTGTGTTAACCTTGATGCTGACCCAGATACAGAAACGAAAGGAGACAACTGAAGGAGCTACAAAATCAGATTTATTGATAATGCTTTTTAAAATATACCTGCTTGTGTGTGTGGGTTTGGGTATGTGGTGTTTACACCTGGAATTTCTCAGGTATTGTTTTTCAGATGCTAGCCCCCCCCCCCCCCTTGTTTTTAATTTTCAGGTAAAGTCTCGAACTTGCTTGGAGCGTACCCGCTAAGCTGTCTTGGCTGTCAGTGAGCCCCTGGGCCTTCTGTCTCCATCTTGCCAGCCCTGAGATTAGAAGTGCAAGCCACCATGCCCAACACGTTTACTTGGGTTCCAGGGATCAAACTCAGGTCCCGGTGTTTACAAAGTAGGCACTTTAGTAACTGAGCTCTCTTCCTATCCCTGTTGCTTTAGCGTCCTGAGTTTGCATCTGCTTTATGGATTCAGAAGGTAAGAACAAAATCAGATAAGTAGAAATCCTAGTGACACCTGGTCAGGGGAGACTGAAAGAGCTGATAGATGGTGATAGCAGTGCCGGTGAAGGCAATGGCCAATGAATTCAGTGATTTCTGTACTGTATGATGCTCTGTTAGTCTAAGCTCTGGGCCAGTTGTCAGTACCTCACAAACTGGGAGAGAGAGGGGAACTGTCCATTGAACAGGGCTGCAAATAGAAGTGGACATGTAAGACGAGATGGAGCCTGGGGTAGGCAGCCAGAGATAGACAACTCAGGAACAGTCTTGTGAAGTTGACAAGGGGGTTGGCAAGGTGCTAGACAACCCTGAATTGTCCTGTAAGACCACCCTTCATGGCTCACTGTGTACATGTGTGTGTGTGCGTGTGTGTGTGTGTGTGTGCGTGTGTGTGTGTACGTGTGTAGAACCTCCAGTGTGATTTCTCAGGAATGCTGGCCACTACATTTTTGAAACAGGGTCTCCTCCTTGACTTGGAGCCCACCACTGTGCTCAGTTGGCCGGCTTGTGAGCTCAGAGATCCACCAGCAGCTGCCTCCTGGAGTTACAAGTGCATAGTGCCACTTGAGCCATTTAAACATGGGCTCTGTGGATGGAACTATGTCCTAGGGCTTGTAAGGCAGGCATGGTATTGACTGGGTCATTTCCCCAGTCCTGCTCTGGTTTATAAACGAACGTCTTACTATAGGAACTAATCAGGCACGGGAGGTCAGAAGAGGAGAGTTCCGTATAGTTTGCTCTGGAAGTCATCTTATCCACTCAGTATTCTGCCAGTTTCTCACCAGTCTGCTACAGAACATCAGTTCTCAGAGGAATAGAACCCTTGTCTCTGATACAGAAAGGAAGATGTGTGTTTTTGAAACAACATAGATAACATCTTTCTTTATTTTTGTGGAAAATAAAGCGTCTCTGTTTGAGTAAACAAGAAGAAAGCACGGTTGAAACGCTGCCCCACCTGCCAAACAAAGCAGTTTTCTTTTGTAAGCCGTGTTCTATAGAGCGGGGCAGTGGAAGCCTGCACCTCTACAGAGGGAACTGGGATCTGACGGCTAGCGTGAGCCTCTGTGCCTGCTGCCAGGGCTTCACCTCACTCTTTATACTCGTCCTCAGCCTCAGAGAGGCCTTCTGCAGCCACCGGACTGACAGGCCCAGCTGCTTGGCAGCAGTGTTCATTCTCTCCTCTAACAGCCGACTTTGCCCTGGGAGTTAATTTGTGGGGATTCACGCTGGCCGAGTTAGGCCTAAAGTTGGAACTGAACTTCATAGAAGCTGAGCTCTGGTCCAAGTTAGGCAGAAATATTTACTGCAGCTTCCCCTTTCGGTCAGCTAGCTGTCGTTTTAGAGAGAGGCTGGGATTTTCCATTGATGGAGCTTGCTCACACCTCGGGGGCTCATCGTGAGGAAACATAGCCCCTGTTTCTTCGCAGTGGCTTTTTTTTGGAGGAGAATAGCAGGGTCTTCGGTAGCTCAGACTTTCTCCTATTCGTAAACTCACATTTCTTGTAGGTCCCAACACAGTATGATCCATTTTATTTTTAAGTGTATGTATGTATAGGTAGAGGTAGAGGTAGAGGTAGAGGTAGAGGTAGAGGTAGAGGTAGAGGTAGAGGTAGAGGTAGAGGTAGAGGTTTGATGGTGCTTATGGAGTTCAGAGACCCAGAAGAGAGCATTGGATCTGGCGAAGCTGGACTTACAGGTGTGAACTTCGCAGTGTGGGGGCTGGTGAACTTTAGTTCTCTGGAAGATTAACATGTGGTTTTAACTCATGAACCACTCTCCAGACCCTTTAATAATTATCTTCTCCTCCCCTCCTTCTCTCCCTTTCTCCATCCTCCTTTTTTTTCTCCTCTCCTCTCTTCCTCATCCTTCTTTACCTCCCTCTCCTTGTCTTCCATTTCCTTTCTTTTTTTGGGGGGGGGTTCACGCATCATAGGGTGTCCTTTAATCAACTATCTAGCCAAGGATAGCCTTGAACTTCTGACCTTCCTATCTCAGAAGCGCTGGGATAAGAGGTGCACACTACCACTCCTGTTTTTATGTGGTGCAGAGAATTGAACTCGGGCCCTCACACACACTAGGTAAACACTCTACAGCCGAACCACACCCCTAGCCCTTCTGTGACTCTTTCTAGAGATCTGGGTGTGCTGACCCACCATACCCCACAGAATCCATCACAGGATTCTCAAGGAGACAAAGTTTTCTAATTATATACTTCACACTCATTTTTATTTTCTTTCTTAACTTGGGATTTCTCAGGCTTGTCCAGGGGCTTCTGGCAATATACCCAGCCTCCAAATCACTGCAAACCTGGTTCTACTTAGAGTTTTAAGAATGTAACAATAGTAACAATCACAAAACAACCATTTCCTGGCTCTTTGTTAGGTACTGAAAGCTATGTTAAGTATTTTATTCACGTTTTTGTCCGACTCTGAACTCAACAGCTATGAAGCAGATATCTATCTATTATCTATCTATCTATCTATCTATCTATCTATCTATCTATCTATCTATCTATCTATCTATCTATCTATCTCTGCGATCACCTCTCATCAGAGTCAGTTGACTGATGCTCCGCATTGCCCTTGCTGTTCCTTGCTTTCAACTCTTGCCTGTGGTGGAAATCCGGTCCATTTAAGCAATGATATTTTGGTGACTAGTGCTATGGGCATGGTCTGCTCTGGGTACATGATTGGATAAGAACTGAGGACAGGGGTCACACGCTCTCTTGGACATGAAAGGCATCTGGAAGTGTTACCTCCAGTAACTCTTGCTTCGTTATTTGCCATTGGGGAAGTATAATCCAAGATACCACTTAAAGGCACCATGGAGCAGAAGTGAGATGGAGACATGGAGCCTGGCTTGCCCGATGACCTGTGACCCGTGAAGAGCTGGCAGGGTTTGAATCAAGACTGACTCTTCTCCTTCCACTACCCTGCTTCCATCAAAAATGATCTGGCCCCATTTTTCCAGCTTAGTCATCAATGATTCAATGTGTCACTTCTTTTCTGAGAGGACACAAGATGGCAGAACCTAAGTGGAGACTCACTTCCATCAAGTATCTGCATGTATGGCTTGTTCCATTGAGACCTGGGGTTCAGCTAACAGTGTAATTAAATGCACACTTAGTAAATTGATTGTGTAATGCTATTGTGTAAAAGTGGTTACGTGTAGTATGCCTCTCAAGGTATTCACTTTGCAAGAGGGTGTTGAGGTTGCAATGCCTTAACTTAAAGAATTTAAAGAGCTCTCTCAGTGGGATTTTGGGCATCTGGGGTTGAGGGAAAGCCCTCTCCATGCCCTGTGACGAATTTCACTGGGTGCTTTCTTTTATATATCTAGCCATTTGCCTACCGTGCTCCTGAGTCTGCTCACTATCTAATCATCAAAAGGATTCCTTTGGAATGGGAAGGTAAAGTTCAACCCTGAAGTGTTCTGGCCTGTCTTTTTCTGAAAAACAACAAAACACCAGCCTCTTGCCTTTACCTACCCGGCTCTCCAGGGGATGTGAAGGCCTGTTTACAGGATTGCTTGGCCGGTAAAAGGGAGATAAGTCTTGATCCAACTTGCTTTCCAAGGCTGATAGGAAGATAAAGGCCCGCAAAGTCCTGCAAACCCTTGGGATGAAAGGCACTCTGTAAATAGAACATGGTTTAGGTTGATGACGTTTTGATATGGTGGCTCTCAAGCCTACCCCAGACGGTGACGTGGTTGAGAGAGAGTGAGCTGGCCCCTCTGCCTCTACCCCAGGTGACTTCACTTGCTAACAGCCTCCTCTTGATGTGTTGTCCTTTCTGCCCATTCAACTTAGCTTTCATTCTCTAAGAGGCTGGTGAGGCATTTAGGTTTTCACTCTTCACTATCTTCAGATTTAGAGGTAGGTTCTCCAAATACACATGCACCATGTAATTAATGGATCTCTCTTCTTGGGTTGGGATGGATTCAAGGACCAGACAGGAAGTCGACATTTGGGCATGTCCTCTGGGCTGAAAACTGTTCTCTGTGTGTGACTGGCCTGTGTGGTTCGCCTCTGCTCAAGCCACCACGCGTCACAGTTTGCCCCTTTGTGACAGAACTGGAACTCGGCAAAAGCGAAACAAAACCACCGTAGAAAAATACCTTCTCCTTCCAAATTAATTCTTTCAGTTTATGCTCCCAACTCCATAAAAATGTGCTTTAGCTTTTGAAGTTTTTATTAATATTTATAATGCCCTTTTGTGTGCCCTTGAACCTCACAGAAATAAAGCCCTGATATAAAATGCTTAGTTGCTGGGTGGATTGTAGTGTACCTAAACTCAATCATAAACTTTGAAGTTTATACATATGCATATATTTCGCTTTGCCTTGCTCTCCCTCCACTCAGGTTTCTTGATGTAGGAGTTTATGTTTTAAACACTATATTTTTAAAGGCAGGTTTTTATAGCTTATATTTTAATTTTGAAAGTAATTTATACCTGTAAAAATCTACAGATGTGCATATAGAAAAAGAAGGAAAAGTCCATCTTTAATGACCCATTTCTAAAACCCAGTACCAAGTAGCAATTCATAACTTTAAATCTTTTAACATTAGGGCTCTGTGAGTTGGAGGCTTTGAAATGGCTTTAAAAACCTAGGGACTGGTGGTATTACCCCTTTTTTATTTCTGAATATTCAAATAATAAAAATTGTAGAAAATTTCAAAGAATACAGTAAGCTGTAAGAAATTCATATTGTCTTCAAGGAGGAAGAAAGGTTGATGTGTTTGTTTGTTTGTTTGTTTTTCTCTTTGTGTCAGTTCTAATCCTAAGTAGGATTCACACCACAGAGGTTTCTGGTTCCAAATGTGGGGTCTCCAATGCCTGCTGTTCTTTTCTCTGGGCAGGATCTTGTCCACCCCAGAGCTGAGCTGGGAGCCACTGGAGTCTAAGTGATCCAAACCATTCGCTCACATGTATCTTTTCTTTGCAGCTATCCCTACCTGCTTTGATAACACAAGTCCTTTCTAACACAAATGGATCCTAACACCACCCCAAGTTCACTATCAAAAGGGAGTCCATGATTAACACTTTAGCCTATGCCTTACAGAAGAATTTTCCTCTGCAAATACCAATGCACAATGGTACTTTATTCTCCACCCCCGCCCTCACGTGACAATTTTCTAGGGTCAAAAATCTCCCAAAGATGTAATTTTGGATGAACATCTGTAAAATATCCACTGCATATTCCTACCTCTCATGTGTAATGAGGGGGATGTGGCAGAGGACACCTCACTCTCGCCTCACGCTCCTAGGGTGGAGGCGCTCTTTCTTCACTAACCAGGAAGGAGACAGGAACGCACACTGGTTTATCTCTCCCTTCCTTCCTGGGGCAGAGCGACCCCTGTGGCAGCTGAGGCATCAGCTCACTCAACCCACACAGGAATCCTGTGAGGACCAGAGGCTTTCAAGGTTCATTTTTTTGGAATTGCTGCCTGATCCCCCCATACGGCAGCCAGTTTCTCTATCGGGAAAGACACTTTTTTTTTTTAGGCATCCTCCTGCCTCAGGGGTAGGCCTGCTGTCAAGGGGTGGGGTTTAATTATGAAGAAAAAGAGGTAGGGTTAGGGTCCACCAAGAGGGCTCTTCCTCCAGTCAAGTTCAAGCAATCTCTGTTACTAGGTACAGCTGCGTGTCTCTCGGGTTCTGGTGTCAGGCTCTCATCTTCTTAATTCAGATGGTGGGAGGCAGTGAGTCAAGAGAGAAGAGCGTAATTAATTACACCCCTGTACCTCAGTGACTATGACTATAGTTAACATTTGTTTAGCATTTCTTCTGTGCCAGGGTGCATTTTCTCTTGCAATAGACCCAGTAACCCCATGGAGTAGCGTGACTGTTATGTCGCTGATTTATGCATGACCGGACCGAGGCATGGTGAAGCCCTTGAGCCAGTGGTAGAGCTAGGGTTTATTTCTAGTTTACCATCCATTTCATGTGAGAAACATCACATAACTATTCTATATAATAGCAGCTTGAGTCTACAGGCTCTCTCTGGTTCCTCTCCCTTTATCGAATCCGTTATTTTCCTTCACAATAGTCTACAATAGCCATTAAATGCCTTTAAATACCATTCGTAGTGACCTTTTGGTTGTTGAGATTTGCTTTTAATGCTGTGAGGTCTTTTCTTATTTTCTTTCATGACTTACTCAGCTTTTGCGCTCTGAGGGTCCTTAAGCATCTGGTAGATTTGCATCTATATTTTACTTGGGTTCCTATGGTTTTATTTTAAAAGCATAGCTTTTACCAAATTATTTCACACAGAGGAATGTTTCTTAGTTTTTGTTGTTTTGTTTTAAAGTGGAAAGTTAGCTGATTTAGGACCATCTTTTCTTCACAGGATTCTAATACATACACTGTGGCTTTCATGTCTGTTTTCTTCAATGATTTGGCACTTCCGTTTTCTGCAATGAGTTGGCACTACTGTTTTCTTCAATGAGTTGGCACTTCTGTTTCTGCAATGAGTTGGCACTTCTGTTTTCTGCAATGAGTTGGCGCTTTTGTTTTCCACAATGAGTTGGCACTTCCATTATCCACAATGAGTTGGCACTTCTGTTTTCTGCAATGAGTTGGCACTTCTGTTTTCTGCAATGAGTTGGCACTTCTGTTTTCTGCAATGAGTTGGCACTTCTGTTTTCTGCAATGAGTTGGTGCTTTTGTTTTCCACAATGAGTTGGCACTTTTGTTTTCTGCATTGAGTTGGCATTTCTGTTTTTTTCAATGAGTTGGCACTTCTGTTTTCTGCCATGAGCTGGCACTTCTGTTTTCCACAATGAATTGGCACTTCTGTTTTCTGCCATGAGTTGGCACTTCTGTAGGCTGCTTTCACCCAAACTTTACGGTACATGTTACTTTTTAGAAAGATGAATCCATCTTTGTCATCTATTTTAAAAACTGTATTACATGACATTTTCATGGTTTACAAAAACTCTTATCAATCTTGGAATCTTAATTACAGTATACCTTCATTTACAACTTAATTTGGAACTATTTAAGTTGTTTACAATCTTTTCCTCATTTATTAATGCACATTTTTTATTATTTATGTTTTTTATTTTCTTCTTCTTTGAAAGATTATTTCTATTTTTCTAAAGTCTTAAATTTAATTAAGGTGAATTATTTTATTTGTATTGCTTCTGGCCTAATAAAGGCAGTATATGAATCTGCTTTTTCCATTGACTAGTATTCTACCTTATAAAATTTTACATGTAATTATTGCTTTTTTATAATTTACAGTAATTATACCATTATAATTATATATCATATTATTATATAATTACATATATAATATAATATAAATATATTATAACCAATATAATAACTTGTTGATATTTTCTTTGACATGATAGTCATGCTTGCATGTTTACTAATTTACAAATAAAAAATTTCATTTTAAAAAATATTATTACTTCTTTTTAGTTTGTTTTATAATATTTAAAGAATATAGTCTTTCTATTTTCCTTTACAAAATTTCATCAAAATTTTATTTTAAGGCTAATATCTGATTCATTTCTAAAAATATTTTAGAGGTTTTTTTTTTTGATAAAGTAATGTACTCTTGAAAGGGCATATGCTATCTAAGACGATGCATGCCTGTAATCCCATCATTTGCGATGTGGAAATCTGAAGATCAGGAGTTCAAGGTCATCTTTAGCTTTATAGACAAATTGAAGCCAATCTGGGCTACAAGAAACCCTGTATCTAAGCAATGCTATTATTATCTGAAATTTACTTGTTAAGTAAATTTTAAACACATTTGGTTTATCAGAGAATGAAAACACAGTGAGGAAAATTCCAGTTTCTTCCAGGATGCTAAAGAACTCTGTGCTTTAATAGTTTAATATCAGTTGCTTCTTCCATTTTTTGAATTTTGAAGTCTAATTTTTAAACATTCTAAATGTGCATTTTTTGTTTTCTACTAATATTTCTAGTTGTTTATGCCTGCTAGATCTTTGCCTCTCTCTCTCTCTTTCTCTCTCTCTCTCTCTCTCTCTCTCTCTCTCTCTCTCCCTTCCTCCCTCCCTCCCTCCCTCCCTCTCTCTCTCTCTCTCTCTCTCTCTCTCTCTCTCTCTCTCTCTCTGTGTGTGGATGCGTGTACAGATACCTTTGCATGGGCCTATGGCAGTCAGAGGTCAAATACAGGCATCGTTCTCAGTCTTGCTTTACTTACTCTTTGAGAAAGAGTCTCTCACTGAACTTGGAGTCTACTGATTGGCTAGATTAGCTGGTTAGTGAACCTCTGGGGCCTTCTGTAACTCATGAGGGCTAGGGTTATAGGCACATATGGCTCCATTAAGCCTTTAATGTGGTCACTGGGGAGTGGAGGAGTTGAACTCAGGTCTCCATGTTTGCCCAGAAAGCACTTTATCCTCTCTAGCCTCATGCCAACATTTTAACTTTTAATTCATATGTGTAATTTTGAAATCCAACCTATAGATGGATTTTCTTTCTTGACCAAATTTGAGAGTCTTGTTGTTTTAATAAAGAATTTAAATCCTTTTATGTGTATTTTTATAGTAGACATCTTTGTTTTGATGTTATCTTGTTTTACGTCCTCCCTCCTTCCTTCCTGCTTCTCTCTTTCCTTACTGTTGCCCCCCTCCCCCCGCTTCCGTGCTATATGGACTAGATTTTCTTTGCATTTTCCTACTTACATTTCTCTGAAATTTTAATTAACATATGTAATCCTATATTCTTCTAATCATGCAAAGAATGAAACAATCTCTTGACCTTTTACTTTGCTAATAATATAATTAGCATACGGCAACTATTTTCTTGTTATCTATGCTCATGAAAAAAACAATTTTAAAAACATTTTTACCATAGAACAACTTGGGACCTTTTCTTCATTTTTAAGAGCTAGTGAGTATTGCTGAAATTATGGAAAATGTTGCTACATAAATGTTCAACATCATCCATTCAAAACATTTTACAATAGAAATGAAACCACAGACGTTTCAGAACTTTAAAAGGACTTATTCTAGTTCCCCAAGTTTGAGCAGCAGTATGACCTCAAGTATTAGATCTCAGAGATGGGTATATTGGGACTCAAACCAGCGCTGTTCCTTTTCCAATATGGACTTTGCCGTGGAGATGGTGCAGAAGCTTGAAGTCATTTGGGGCTAGAGGACAAGTAAGGAGAAGAGAAAGAATTTGAAGCATAGAGAAAGAAAAATGATAACATTTGATTTAGAAAAGGGGGAAACATATAGCCGCAGCTTCAACAGAATACAAAGAAAATATATAGATTTTCCCAGCCTTACTGTGTCATCCAGGAGGGGTCTGAAGTTGGTGAGATGTTCTACTGTGATAGTAAGTCTCAGACGAGGTCTTAGTCTGAGCCTCTTTGGGTGATTTGGCTCCTCCTGTGCCGGGATTTTCCTTCTGTTCTCTTTTATTGAGTTTTAATAAGAAGCCATCTGGTGAAATATTTTGGACTTAGGTTGATATTTAACATGCAGAACAGGCTGGTTTCAAGAGAGACTATTTAGCCACTAAATAAAATAAAAAATAAGTCGATAATTATAGCCCAAATAACACCATGCTTTAATCTTTCCTGATTGACATAAAGATTCTGGTCAATTATCTTTTAGTTGAAAAACAAAATCATTGGGGAACATCAGTTTGGAAAAGTTCTGGCATGAGGAAGAGGCAGTTTTACTCCTCAAAATCAGAGATTCCGGGACTCAGCCCACTAGATCTCAAATATGCCTTATGGGAGTCGGAGGAGAGCCGAGATAGAGGTCAGCTCCTTGAACATAGCTCCCAGGAAGAGCAATGAAGCATCCGGTCCTTTATGTAGGACCCGGTTCATCACTAAAGTGTTTCTTTTACTTTTTTCTTAATTTTTTAATACCAAAACCAATAACTATCTGCTAAAATGTTGAGGTTATTAGGATGAGATGAGCTAGAGAACAGGCTTGTTTGAGTCTTATAATTCTATGTGCATTGGTGTTTTACCTGTATGTATGTCTGTGTGAAAGTGTCAGACTCCCCTGGAACTAGAATTGCGGACAGTTGTGAGCTGCCATGTGGGTGCTGGGAATTGAACCAGGGTTGCCTGGAAGAGCAGTGTATAACTGTATAACAGTCTAACAGTCCTAGCTATCCTGGAACTAGCTCTTGTAGACCTGGCTGGCACTGAACTCACAGAGATCTACCTGACTCTGCTTCCCAAGTACTGGGATTAAAGTCATGTGCCACCACCTCCTGCTTAGCTTACTTTTCTTAATCTATCATATTTTATAAATGCTAAAATTAATCATTTGACACTTTTGGTATTCCTTTCAGATATTAAAATATAGTCAAATGCATTATTTCAGTTGTGTGTGTGTGTGTGTGTGTGTATGTATGTATGTATGTATTTGAGACAACCTCAAGTAGCTCAAGTCATCTCAAATTCACTATGTGGCCAACAAAGACCTTGAACTCCTGATTCTCCTGTCAAAGCTTTTGAAGCTGCTCATGCAATATAATTTTCAACTCATCAGCTATAATTTCTATTGTCTAGATTACCACTGGCCTTATCGCTAAAATTTCTGCCATTTCATAAGCAGGGCACTAGTACTTACTATTGTATTATCATCTGATCAGTCTCCAACGGTCTTCCTCAGGTCCACCTATCTTCATGAGCTTCTGTCCATCTTCTGGTTCTGAAACAGGTGGGCTGAGATCTTGTCAGTGCTCCACTGCCAGGTATCAGACTCTGTTCCCAGTGCCTATCACTGCATAATAAGTTACTCTCCAACTTGACTCGTAGTCATCAATCACTCTTCTAGTATTAAGATTTTATTGCTTGGGTCTCAGGCATAGAACTCTGCAGGGAACTTCTTCTGCTCTGTGACAAATTGACTGAGGCCATTCAGTAGTGTTTGGTTGGTGGGTAGGTTTATTAGGAGGGTCAGGATGGAGTCACCCCAACACCCACAATACCACTACACAGCCCATTTGTCTTGAAGATGGGCCCCAGGAGGGACTATATGTCTCTACGTGGCTCATGGTTTCTAGTAGGGTGATTTTAGGCTTTCCACATGGTGATGTAGGGTTCTAGATTGAGTATTCCAGAAGGTCAGATTTAGAAACTGCTAATTTCCTAAGACCTGGAACAGCATCAGCATGGCTTTAATTCTGCTCGATTTCATTGACCAAATAGTCAAACAGAGTTCATCCAGACTCATAGGCACAATGGACCTCATCTGCCCATGAGTAGAGAAATAACTTCTAGTTTCTCATCCAATGTACAGGGATGTCCTGTTCAATGAACCAATGCAAGATTACACAAAGTTCTGGCTCCCTGTCTTCCATGGATTGATTCAGTTTTCTTAGTACCAGATTCTATCACAGACAAAATGCAGGTAGCGATACCTGTTGTCACTTACTGGCTCTGGAGTGTGTGGTGTGTGTTGTGGCTCTCATAAAAATAATTAGTATTCAGAAAGTACACTATAAATTGCTCTAGGAAGTAGAATAATGAATTACCATAACTAATTGGGCCATTACAAAATCTCAGAATTTTTATATTGAGAGACAAAATTGGGTCTCGGTATTATATAGTATTAGCAAGGTCGTAAAGAAGAAGGTACACACAGAAACCCTATACAGCAAGCACAGAAATGAATGTTCTAACAAGAATGCTCTCTGTCTTTCCTGTGTCAGGTAATATGTATTTCTCACTGAATCTTTGCAACATCCGTTTGAGAAAAGTAGCATTATTAACAGCTTAATCATAGTTCTCTGAATCATTTTAGTTTTAGAATTTAAATTCTAACATATCTTTTGCATATTTATGCATAATACATCTTAAAAAGGATCTGATGAAAACTTTAGAAGAGTCTGTAGGGGTTTTGTTAAAGTTCTATGGAAACTGCCCGTTTTTACTTTGTGCAAATATTCTTGCAAAATGAGATAAAAGCAGATCTGTGAAGATATCAAAGTGAAATAACTAGAGGGAGATTTTAAAAAAGATGTAGAGAAGTTAGAAGCAGCTCATTTTACTGACAGCAGCCTGACGAAAGATGGGTGGTTGCCACAGGAGGTTCAGGGTGGGCTGGGAGCCAGGGATAAAGTGTGCAACCTCACAAAGACACGTTTCTCCCTTGGACTAAAGTTTCTTTTATTGTCTTAGGAGAGAATGGATCTAAAGACACTGTATAGTCCATGTCAATGGCAATATGTATGACTTCAAGTAAGATGGATGAAACACTAGATGCCACAAGCAAATCTATGTGTTGTAATGAGTTTTTCTCATACTGCCAGCTTCCAAATAATAACACAACACTTATATTGATTATGAGACTTGACTTTATCTTAGGGTGTACCACTAGCTCTTATAACCTAAAATTACCCATTTATATTAATCTACATTTTGCCTTTTTACCTTTTTTTTTTCATTCTGTTTGGCCAGCTCTCTCCATGTCTCATTGGTATCTCTCTGCTCCTAAATTGTCTCCTCCTACTTCTTTTCTCTGTGCCTGGAAGTACCTTCTATACCTCGTGCCTAGCTATAGGCCATTCATCTTTCTATAACATCAATCATAGCAATACATTTTCACAGAATGTACAAATATCCCAAAACATTAACCCATTTTGTATAAATAAAAAATAAAGCATAGTAAAACTATATGCAATAAGGACAATTATCAGGATAGAATTACATTTATAATGTCCAATCTAGCTGCAGTTGGCAAATTCAGAGAAAATATTTCATTATCTATCCTCTCATGGTGAGTCAAAAGTTTTGTACCTAATTTACTTTCTATTTTAATGTGTTAACAACCCAAAATTATCCTTTTAGAACTCAGAATATATTCTTAGATAAACAACTTAAACTTTTATGTTTCTCAACCTTAAACACTTTGTACCTCTCTTGTGAGTTTCTTTTCTGAAACTGGTAACAAGGAAAATTGTAATTATAACTAACTCATCTTTAATTCCATCAGTGACCCTAGAAGGATACACTATTACCTGAGTAAACAGGAAATGACAGAAGCAACTGACTGGCTACTTGGAAGTCACTCAAGACTCTGTGAAGCATTGGGACATCTATCTTTTGCCTACAGGCTTTATTTGTGGAGCAGGAATTTTGAAGGACTGTCCTACCTTATCTTGGCAAAGTTTGACATTCACCTTTTTTTTTGTGTCCTACTTGTTCACTTTGGACAGTGTAGTGTCAATGTTTGAAGCAAGGGAAGTTTCTTGCTCAGTGGCTAACTTTGCCATATTGAAAACAAACTCCACATGGAGTTTATTTGGTTCCCATCATCCTCTTTTGAAGTAAATTGGTGCTGCTAGTATTGGATGTGTCTCATCATGAAAAGCCTTAGGTTATTAAAACATCTTAAATGCCATATTCTGAAGGTCTCTGACGTGTTTAAAGACAGTCTGTCTATCTGAAAAAAGTTTGTTCAACCTTGAAAACATACATAATGTAACTACAAGCTTTATTGTTATAGATGACTAACTACTAACCTGCATTTCTTAATTATCTTAAATAGTTTGTAATAATAGCATTCAAAGACTAGAACTTTATATTACATTTGTAAATGAGCTATATATATATTACTGTAAACAAGAGTTGAAACACACACACATATGGTATAACAAAAATAGTCATTTTATATAAATAAATTTATATTAATATACAAAAATCCTTATCAATATAAAATATTTGAGATGAATAGTTGTCTTTTTATCCTATATTCCTATATCCCCACTAAATGATGACAAATATTCATATCCCACTGAACGACCAAAACCCACCATTCCACCTTTTGGGAATGTGAATATTATATTCTCTAGACTGCTTCCTATTGACTGGGGGTGACAGCATTCCAAGGAGACCCTAAGAAAACTGCAATAATGGTCAAGTTATAAGAAAATTAGCTTTAACATTTGTTGTCCGTTCTCTGTGTAATGGGAAAGTACAAGGTTTATCTGAAGTCCTGTGAGCCTGGACCATCTTACTTAGCAGCTTTGAAGTTGTTCTGAATGCAGAACTCTGAGGAGACTAGAATAGAGGCACTCTGTAAGGCTGGATCAACTGGGCCACTCCATTTCATTGGTGTTGGTCCCCTTACTCTGAGAATTCATAAACTTTTAATGGTAACATACATATCTGCATTAACACAAGTATGGACTGTGCATTGTACACAAGCCAAAGATGATTTTTTTTGTTTTATATTTGAGCAGATAAAGGATATATTTCAACTCTATAAGTTTGTTTGGACTGTATAAGCAACACTCTATCCATGCCACATGAAAGGATGGCATACAATAATAAGTCATGAAGACTCTGTAACCAACAAGATTTATCATGGTTCATCCAGTCTCAGAGCTGTTCCTATGTCAAGGTTAACATATAGGTCACCTGTCTTGTAGTTTTTCTAGGTTTATTTCTTTATGTCCGTAGACAAGATTTTCTGGGGGTCTCCTCCAATCAAATCTGGCCTCTATTAATTTTGAAGGAATCCACAGACTTTCATTGCCTGTGGAAACAAAGGTATAACCTCTCACCAATATAATGCATTTTCTGAATTCTACATTAAAGTTAAGACATCCCTAAAGTATCTAGGCTAGTTCAATTCAGCCGTTTCTTTTATAATCCCATGTCTCTTAGTTACAATTGTTCCCTCATCAGCATCTAAAAAAATTCAAAGTCAACATAACAGCATATAAGATTCAGTCTCTCTGTGTATTTCTCATCTTTATGTGGCTTATTATTTTTATATTACTTTACTCTTTCTTTAAAGACTTTACTTAGTAACTTATTTTTAAGCTATTTTTTCTATATGACAATCTATACCCAGTTTCTTTTCTTCCTTAAGCACCTATATACATGGTAACCCATTTAAAGTGGTTGTGTTTGTGTGTGAGTGTGTGTGTGTGTGTGTATTGTGTGGACCTGTTTTACTGTGCACCTATAGCATTTTCTGACTACATGAGCCAAACCTTAAACTGCTATGCAGTAGCTATGCTTTCTGCTGTGTGTCTCTGGAGGTGGCTGTGCCCCCTCCGTGGGTCCTTGAGAGTTGAGCCTTAAGTCTGCATGCCTGGCTAAGAACTGCATTTAACTGGGAACTGCGTTTGACCAAGAGCTGTATTTAACTACCTCACTTCTAGAAAGTTGGTGCTTGCACTGTGGCAGGTGTTTCTTACTTAGTGAGCTGTTTCTACTTAGCATTCTGGCTGCTCAAGTCTCTGCTGCGCACCTGTGCCTCTTAAAAGAGCCATGTCCATTTTTTTTTTAATTTTGTTTGTTTTGTTCCAACTTTCTCAGGCCCTGTGTGGAAATTTGGGCCCCACATTGTCCACCATTTGTAGACAACGTTTTCTTTGGGTCCCCAACCAGCTTCCAAATAAAGACACAGAGACTTATTAATTATGAAAACTTGGCCTTAGCTTAGGCATGTCCCACTAGCTCTAATAAATTAACTCATTTATATTAATCTATGTTTTGAATCATAGCTTTTTACCTTTCTTTAATTTTATTTGTCTGACTCCATCAATGTCTTGTTGGTGTCTCTCTGTGCCTGGAAGTTCCTCCTATACCTCCTGCCTACCCACTGGCTGTTCAGCCTTTTATTACACTGATTGCAGCAATACATTTTTACACGGTGTACAAATATTCCAGAACAACTTATCAAGGAAGTAGTGATACAGGTTAGAAGGAAGGGTTAGAAGAATTTATTTTATGTTAGAAAAAGACAAGTGTATGGGATTTTGACTTGGAAGGTAACAATTAATAGAATGATCTTGGAGACAAAAAGAACCCTGAAAGGCAGAGTATTAATATAAAATTAATACCGAGTTGGGACATCAATAAGATAATTTTCAAAACCTCTAAGCAGTTCTTTCTACAAATGTTTGTTGAGCTTCCTTGTAGTGTTAACAAAAGCTCTCCTCCATATGAAACCTACATTCTAGGCTGGGAGACAGAGCCAATATATAAGCTGAGGAAGCAAATTACATGGCCTGTTTTGTGCGTGCTTGTAGAACAGAGGGCAAGAGAAGACTAGAGTGTGGGTGGGAAGACTTGACGGGAAGGGAAATGAGTGGAGGTGATGGGCTGCGGGGCTTTGTTTCCTACTGCATGGAGAAAATGAGAATGCTCAATAGGGCTGTGTAGAGCAACAACAGGAAGTGTAGACAGAGGCACTTCTGTGAAAGCGGGGCTGGTATGCTCAAAGAATAATAAGAAACCCACTACAGCAGGACTAGAGTCCACGAGAGGAGAGTAGTGTGGTTGATGGCAGGCAAAAGACTTCAGAAGATGTTGGCACGGAGAATGGTAGCAGTTAGGAGCAATGGAGAAGTTGGAGTTCTGGGTATAGTGAAGGTAGAATCAAGATTTGTTAGATGCTTAGGATGTAACGTAAAAGAAAAAAAGAGTTAAAGAAAATCTTGGGGATTTTATTTATTTTAAACATCTTATGTATAGGTGTTGTGCCTGTATGTATGTCTTGTACCACGTGGATTCAGTGCCCACAGAGGGCAGTAGGGGAATCAGATCATATGGGGATTTTAAGAGAATCAAGAATGGCCTGTTGCTAAAATGAGGACAGCGGGAAGAACAAGTCATCATGCTGGAAATGGAGCTTGGAGGATTTAGACTAATCAAGCACTGGATGCATCTTAGGGGTATCATGCTTGTTTCATGGGTACGTGAGTACAGTTGTTAGTGGTGGGAGCCAGGCTACAATCAGAAATTTATTATGTCCAGGATATCAGACTTTTCTATGGTGCAAAAAATAGAAGAGAGACAAAGTCCAGAACATGGGCCTGGGGCTTCAGTGCCAAAATGAGAAGAAACATTGAGAGAAGCAGAGAGAGAAGACCAGAATGCTGACAACAAAGCCAATTAAACAGAGTCTTGGAAACCCAGCAAAGAAAACTAGTTCAAAGACTATAGAGTGATCTGGTCCAAAGCTTCTGATTAACCGCATAAGATGAGGACTGAAATGATCATGAACTTAGCAAATAAGAATCTCTGTTACTTGATAAAAGTGGCACTTGTAGAGGAATGCAGATGAGGTCTGGTTGGAGTGATGTCAAAGAAAGAACGGGAAGAGAGTGATTGGAGCCTGAAGGCCACTCACTCCTTCAGAAAGTCTTTCTTGGTGATGCAAGAAGTCATAAGCCCCGATTGTGGTACTAGATGTATCTGGAAGATTGGAAAGGAAAGAGGAGGTCTGGTATGTTTTGTGGGGTGAACAACAAGGTGAAGGAATTAGGCAAATAGCATTGGTCCGATTGCCTGGGAGCATGAAGAACACTTCCCAGAAAGTGTTTTCTGGAGCTTCTCTGGCTGGTTCTTTTCAAACCAGTGTTCGGGGAGAAAATTACTTTTTCCAACACTGAGAAAACCAGAGAAGAGGCCAGAAAGGAGCAAATGTGCTAAACTGTTGCAGAGAGCGCAAAACAAAGCCTTCTAGACCACCACAAGCGCTTTCCTGGCAACTCTTTGCCTGGCTTTCCTTTCTCCAGTCCTTGACTCTTCTTCTCATCTGTGTTGACACAGACACACCTATACTTGTGGTCTCTGGGTTTCAGGAAGCAGATGGATTTCTTGTACCTGGTGGGTTTGGTCTTGTTTAGGTCAGGTTCCCCATGTTACTGAGTTATGAGGAAGGAGCGCATTTTCAGTGGCTGTGATGTGTTTAACTGGAGATCAGTTAGATATGTCTTTGCACGTCTTCCTTCTGGGTCTGAGCCTGAAGGAAGAATCCATATGTGCACACGCTGTTTTCTGGGCAGGAGGAAAAGAACAATGGTGGTGTCACGTGACTGCTCACCACCCTTCTCCCTGGAACTGGTGATTGTCACATTTGCTTATATTTTATTATCTAAACTAAGTCCATGGCTACATTTGATGTCAATGGGATGAGAAAGTAAATGCTTCTTTTCAGAAGGAAAACAAATAATTTGGAACAATCATATAATTAGCTACAAATTTTTCCAGGTGTAGCAGGGGGAAAAAAACCATCCTCAAACAACACAATGGGGCAAATTACCCCTTCTTGACCATGATTGACAGCTAGGCCTCAGGGGTAACCTCAAGGAGATTAGACACTTTATATGAATTTCTGGGTATAATTTTATGTCTGGGCCTCAGGGTTATTTAGCTTTAGAATTCAGAAAATACCCTACCTTCAGGGAGTCAAAGCAAGCATTTCATCAGATGTTATGGGCATTATAATGTAAAAGGAGCCATGCCCAATTTTACAGAATGCACCCTATAAGCAGGAAGATCAAGTCCCATCCAGACCGGTCACTGGCGATTTTCTTAAGGTCCGCATTCTCAAGATCCCTTTAAAAATAATATGAAATCAGAACTAATTCAGGGGAAAGAGCTCTGTTCTCAAATCAGGAAGAGGAAAATCCAAATTTGGTAAAGAATTCACTATCCCCTCCCTACCAGGGTATTTTCACACATTTTAACAAAGAGCTGGGACCGTTTTCTTTATGATGCTGTGTCACCAAGCTTCTGGGTTCATGACTTCCGATGCCCTGCAGAAGGCAATGATGCAAATGTTTGCCTAGCCATGGTCTCATGGCAGCGAGGAAGGAGACTGGCAATGAAGGGCCCCCAAGAG
This sequence comes from Chionomys nivalis, assembly GCF_950005125.1. NCBI lineage: Eukaryota > Metazoa > Chordata > Mammalia > Rodentia > Cricetidae > Chionomys > Chionomys nivalis. Next base: position 51,698,642 of record NC_080103.1, on the reverse strand, counting down.
CTGATGCCTGGTCTGGGGGCCTCAGTGCCTCTGGATTTCCTCCCACTAACACAGGAGTCAAGGTCTTTATCTTAATGAGTCTTTTCCTCCTTGTTTATGAATATGTGATTGTGACCAGCGACAGAGGACATACCAAGAACTTAGCCAGTGCCCTAACTGCGTATCACTGTGGGATTTTCTCCTCATAGATTTGTCCAATGACCCAGCTCTGGAGAAAACAGCGAGCTAATGCATTCCCAGTGGTCGCTCACTTCCCACCGTCTCACCACTGGTGCCCTCATTAGGATGTTTTTCTTCCCTTAAGATTTTTTTTTTTCCAGTCCATCTCAGCCTCCCACCACAGTGAATTTACTGTCTGTGAAGGGGACGGGGTAGCCATCCCCTGAGATAGTATTTGGTTTATTTTTAGTGCAAGCAGTTTGGAAAAATTACTTTCTCTCTGTGCCAGTAGTCCTTTCATTCGCGCTCAGAACTCGCCACTTCTCACACTGGCGAGTCTGGGAGCAGATCATCTGTGCCTTCCTTTGGAAGAGGGAGGTATCTCCACGTTATGAGGAAGAAGTTTCCCGGACATGCCGCAGGAAAAGTGGTTGCCTTTGCTTTGTTGGCTTCGGGTCTGTTAGATGTTTGGTTGTGTAAAATTGCGAGTTAGTCTGACTAAATTGGACAGATTGCTAGTAAGCGCCCCACTCCCCCGATCCCAATTGATCCCCTGAGCCATCCATACTCCCTAAAAGTGTTATTATTACTATCAGGCTACATGCTCAAAGATTATTTCCCTCGGGAACACGCACCTAACCGACGAGAAGATGACTTTCCTTTTGGTTTTTGTTGTTTTCTTCACTCAATGCCCTTTGTCCCAGTTCTGCTGTTTAGTTCTTCCTTCTTACCAGAGGTCTCATTCACCGTTTCGTCCCTGTCCATATTAGGCTGATCCACATGAAACTGCCAATAAGCCAGCACTTTTGGAGCCACAAAGGCTGCGGTGACTTCGTAGAGGGGAAGATGAACCAATTAGAATGAAGTGGTAAATTGAGAAAAGTGTCATGCGGAAAAAAAAAAAATGCAAATTATTTGACCAAGTCAGCTCCAACTTGCTAACACACAACAGGGTAGAGTGTGTATCCAAGCTGCAACATAATTCTTTGTAACATGGAGGGTAATTAGCATATTAAATGAGAAGTTAATATTTTGGAATACTGGAACAGAATTTTCCACTTCTAGTAGGAAAAAACAAAGTATAACTGAGAAGCACGCACGGATGTTAATGTGCCAAGATTCTCTGTGTGTAGTGGCCGTGACCACCACTTGGCATATGCAATGTTCAGATATTTAGTAAAAACTCTGTTTCCCTCTCTCTGTGCATTTGTCTCTGCCTCTGTCTCTCTCTCTCTCCACTCCTTCCCCTCTGCTTCTCTCATCTTTCATGATCAGACTTCTGAAAAACCCTCGCTCATTTTGGCCACATTCTCTCTTATTCATTGTGTCCCCTGTGATCTGGTTTCTGTTCCCAACACTACCGAAACTGTATTTCTTTTTTTTTTTTAATCCAAGGCCACTAATGACCTTGATTGAAACATTCAAAGGAAGCCTTTTCTGCTGTTATCTTGCTTAACTTCCTTGCCACGCTGGATAGGATGGGCTGTGACCCACTTCTCAATATTTCATCTCTCTCCCTGACTTTGTATGCTCTGTTTCTTGTGGCTGATGAATGGCCCGCAATCCAGGTTAGCCTTGGTTAGACACAGGACAAGCCTGTGTTTTGGTCACTGTGTATCTCGGAGTCCAGCTGGGTACAGACACAGAAAGGTCCTTATCTCTTATTTGTGGCATAAACTGAAGAATGAACTGGAGGATTTACAGCATTTTGCTAATTATTAGTCATTGCAAACACTTTTCTCTTTGGCTCAGTCCCTGCTTCCAAAAGTTCCCTATTGATCACAGCATTTACATTTTTACGAATGTCTAGCTGGGAGGAGGCCACATTCTTCATGCTTCCATTCCTGATGCTGCTCAATAGTTGAGTGTGCCTGGTGGCTTCTTCTCCCATGACTTCTTGGAATTCTGAGCAGATATACTGTATCATCTGTCTTGTTTTTAGTAACTCCTGCCTCACGAGGGAAAAAAAGACTAATGTCCTTTCTCTCCCCAGGATGTATCACTTAGAGAGCCATCAAAGGGCGTCCCATTAAGCCACCACTTGTTGCTCACTCAGACATCTGACCCCACAAAGGGCAAAACAACCACAGTAAAGCTTCGTGGCGAACAAAAGGAGCCCAGCAACAGAGCCTGTGGCCCACGTGTGTGCTTTATGCAAGTGTAATTTCTGTTGTTTTTGGTTGGAAAACAGCTGCAGGTGTCCTCTAATTATAACCCCATTTTCACAAATATCAACTGTCATATTTAATCTGTTATACTCACCATATAGCCCACTGTTTCGGCACATTTCTTTCATTATACATTTAGTAGCAGAATTTCAAATGCTGGAGCTAACATCCAGGCTAGTCAATTAATGCATTATTTACAAGTTAAATGTTATTAAAAACAGGTTCTTAATTTGCTAATGATTTAGTAGACCCAAGGCAATATTCCAATTTTTTTTTCAGTTGAAAATGGAAGAAGGTTTAGCAGAGTTGAATAGGAGGGGGGGTGTAAGGGGTATTTTGGCTCCCTCACCATTGGAATTTCTTTCTGCCTTTTTTCTTTATTGTGTGTTGGTTTTGAGACCTCTGTTAGTGTGTCCTACTGGAGAGGAAAGACCTAACACAACACACGAGCAGCACAGATGCTATTGTGAAGGGTTTTGGAAAAGTCACCAGGCAGTTTGTCAGGACTCTGTACAGTTCAGTGTGTTTTAATAAGCCTCCCCCGGAACTGCACAGCAGGACGGAGAAGGGTAGAAGTCGAGGGAATGAAGTACCCATCGCATCTCACCACTGCCACGTTGCAGAAACAGAATCCATGTCTTTAAATATACTGTGCAGATATCCCTTCTGAGGTTCTGGGCTCTCGGAATAATTACCACACTCTGCATTGTAGCTTTTCTCTTCAATATCATTTGACATAGATTGTTCTTAATTCATGCCCTTCATCTATATTGCTCCACAGAAGATTACTGACTTATGGAAGAGGACTTGGGAGACTTCTGGGGGTGGAAAAATACTCAGGTACCGTGGATCCAGTTGTGCCTTGCACAACCATCTCCCCAGAGCTTCTCTTGGCCAGGACTCTACCCTTTAAACTCCTCGGTTTTCTTTCAATTTCTCAAAAATTTAAGATCTCATAGTTGAATGAAATCTTAATGAAATCATGTTAATACTAAGTCTCTCCCATAAATATCATCCTATTCTCTTAGATAGAGTAATTTATTGTGTGTTTTAAGGTCTCCATACAGCAGGATGCTTTGATACACAAATGCATACTGAAGTGGTCCCCGGAGTCATGCAAATGAACATGTCCATTTCTCACATTATTCTTTCTTTCTCCTTTCCCCCTTTTTCTCCCCCCTCTTTCTTCCACTGTGATACTAATTTTTTAAATCTATTTTTTTTGTTCTAATTCTTCTCTGAGTTTGTCATTGGTTTTGTTTTTGAGACTGATATTACTATGTAGCCAGTCTTAAACTCACAATTTTCCTGTCTCAGCCTCAAGAGCTCTGAGATTTACAGGAAAGGATAGAAGGTTGTCCTGTCTACAGCCTTCCTCTGGAGTGGCAGCAAGAAAGAAAGCTGTGCTAGCCTGTGGATGGAGCTATAAACACAACTGCAACTACTTCTAGTTAGAAGACTGGACGGCATGGGCTTTGGGTGTGATTGTCTAGGTAGAGTTACTAGCTGTTCAAAAACAGCCTTGGTGGTGGGTCTTTGTCTACAGTGCCTATGCAAGCCTGCTTTATCCATGCACCCTTCATTTTCTAGCTTCTCTCCTTGTCTCTTGTTATGAGCTCTTCTTTTTCATCTCAGTGTCTCACATGGAAAGGGACTCTTTATTCTAGAAGATACCAAGCATACTTTATATCATTTGATTCCCATCCAATCTTGACCATTAAGCAATCATATTTTTTTTTATAGCCATTCAGCTGTGTTTATAGAGTTGGGGCTCAAAATCAGCCCCTGCTATACTCATTGAGATTAACTGACTCTCTGGGCTGGTGACTCTACAGAGATTCGTGCCACTGCACCCTTCTGGTCAGCACAGGGTCAGATTGCCCTTCCGTTCAGAAACTTAGCTCTGCGTGGTCTGAAGACAACTCCATTGGGAGAAGCTGTCCTCAGTGGTCTAATGTATGAAAGGAATCTGCCTGTCGTAGCTTGACTTAGCTCCTTTGTTTCACTCTTGGCTGTGCGGATTTTTCATTGCTATCTTAAAAGTAACCATTGTGATTTGAATGTGAACCGGCTCCACAGTGTCGCATATTTTAACACTGTGTCTCCAGCTGATGGCTGTTTTGGGAGGCATAGAACCTTTAGGTCATGGGGACTGGCTGGCAGATATAAGCCACTAGGGGGTCAGTCTTTCTAGAGGTATAGTCAACCTGTCCTTGGGTCCTGTTCTCTGCTTCTCTGCTTCCTGACCCACCAAACTGTGAGGCGCTGTTACTTTAAGCTCTTGGCATGGTAGATGACAGTGCTCCAGCAGCTATGTCTTCCCCATCATACCGGGGTTGGGTAGGAGTTGCCTCTGAACTGCAACAGTCCTGCCTCTCAGAATCATCATTAAGATTCAGGGAGTTCTAAAGGGAAGGTGGCAAGGACTTAGGAACTAAGCAACTCAAAAGTCTCAGGAAATCCCTGAAACTCACTACATGCATGAGGTCCCTGCCCTCCCTAGGTAATGTGAGCAGGCAACAGTTCTGAAAAGACCTGAATAGCTGTCTGAAAATCCTGCAAAGAAACTCAGGGTTCCAACTTTATTTACATGTCAGTCTTGTTGGGTGAGCCTTTTGCGGTTGGGGTTGCTGTTGAGTCATTGCTGACCTATGTGTAACCCTCCACTTAGAAGTACTCCAGGAAACTCATTGGTTCACCAAGTTGGACTTTAGTGTAAATGTTACTTTGGTCTGTTGTCTAGTTCCCTATCTAGGCTGAATAGATGTATATGTCATGTCTCCCCAGGAAGAATATTACATATCAGGTACATGATTATGTCTTGAAACAGTGAGACAAAATAGATACATTCCTTTATTTAAGTTGTTTCTGTCAGGGATTTGTCAAAAACACATAATATACAGATGATTGATATTAAGTTAACAAAATCATTTTGTAATAAATGCTATATTTATTGTTAAGAATGTGCTAAAGTAGCTGTTCCCAAAACCTTTTTTTTTTTTTTTTTTTTTTTTTTTTTTTTTTTTTTTTTTTTTTTTTTTTTTTGAGAAAACTGGTGAAATTGGTTCTAATCTTCCTGGTCCATTCCACTCTCCCTACTGGGCCTTTCCTTCCTATCGGAGCATCCTCCATGCTTCTGAATCTATGTGACTCCTTTGCTCAGTGATGGAGGGGTGGGAGGGTGCCCACAGATCCTCTCCTCTACGCAGTGACTTTCACTATAGAGTTTATGGCACAGATTCAGAGTTTCTTTCGGGTTTGGAGTTGAAAACTGTGAAGTTTTTCAAATGTTAAACCCAGTATTCTAGAGAACACATGAGGGGAGCTAGTGTGCTTTGGATGGATGGTTCTTAACTTTGATAAATCACACAGGACAAATGTCCACATAAGGCTGTTCCTCCTGACATAGAGTCAGACAGTGCTGAGGATTGTTGAAGGTTTTGTGTGTGTGTGTGTGTATGAATGTGTGCTGTACAAAGCACTCTAACTAAGATGTTTTAATCATTGCTATACTCTGTGTAAGGTAGGTGTCTGCTAATTCCCGTTTCATGCTTTCATACTCTGCTTCACCTCCAAAACACCTCACTTTGTAATCATTTAATAATTTATTAGTCACAATTTGTTTAATATGCAAGAATTAAAAAAAAATTTGTACCCAAGCATACCTGCCTATAATTCCTATCTTCTAATGACATGTGTTCTGTGGCTCTAAGCAGGTGTCTTAAATGGCTGTGAAGTCTGAACAAGAACAGCATTGTTCTTGCAAGGTTCTTTGGAGTTTTAAAGGTGTCCCTATGTGGTGCTTGAATAAAGTCATTGCTTCATGTCTGTTAGATTGTGTTCTTGTTGTTCTGTAACATGAGACATGAAAGTGTGTGTGCTATGTCACCAAGGGTAGTCTTCTTTCTCTAGTCAGTCGTTCTGATGTCATTGCTAATCATGGTCCCTTTTGCTTTCAACTCTCCCAATTTGTGAAGAGTCCAGAAACAGAGAACAGGTTCAGCTGTTCCTAGGACTAGGGAAGGGTGAGAAGGAAGGCACAGAGGTGGCTGTGGTTTGGGAGAAGACATGCCAGAGATTCCTTGGAGGAAGGCGCTGTCAGCATCCTGACTATGGGGTAGATATATGGTCTGACATAGGTGGGAAACTGAATAACACTAAGCATGCACAGATGAGTGCAAGCGACACTTAGAAACCTTGAAAACGATTTGTGGATGCACTCGTGTCTGTACTTGGTTGTGATATTGCACTATTGTTTTTTTTGGGGGGAGGGGTTAGTATTTGAGAAACTGGGTAAAACCCAAGATCTTTCTATTATAGTTCCATGTGAACATACAAGGAACTAAGAATAAATGGTCTAGTCAGAAAGATTTCAGGGTTTGGAGTGGCATATGATCTTCATAGTAACAAGGCTCCTTGCTCCTTTTGAGCCAAGCCAACTCCCACAATGAAGCACCATTGCCTCCTTCAAGCATTTTCTTTTTCTTGGTTCTTTATTTTCTTCCTTCTTTTTCCTTATCCTTGGCATCTTTTACTGACTTGCTCATTTGTTCAGTAGTATTTGATTGACGGGATTAGACACCAGGCTTGAGTTCTCAGAGCAAAGACTTGAAGGAAGTGAGAGCTGGAACCATTTCCCAACTTATCGTCTATTTCTTCCACCAGAATAAAAGCTTTGTGAAGCCAGAGACCCAAGTTTTAAAAATATTTAATATCCCTAATGCCTAGGACATCCCAGGTCCTTCAACATATTTTCTAGGTGAATGACTAAGTGGAACACTAAAGATGGCAACTAAGGTTTGTATCTAGTTCTCCTTCTTATCCTTCGCATATTGCTTGTGCACCCAAGGTGATCAAAAAGTGTTGATTGTAGTGATATTTCATTGGTATTTTAATAAAAAAATGTGCCTGAAGGTCAGTGCAAAGCAGCCACACTCATGAGTCATACAGGCCAGGCAGCGGTTACACACACCATTTATCCTAGCAGCCACACTAGTTAGTCATAGAGGCTGGGCTGTGGTGGTGCATGCCTTTAATCCCAGTACTAGAGAGGAATATAAGGCGGGGTGAGACAGGAACTCACTCTTTCAGTCTGAAGATTTCAAAGAGGTAAGAGCTCTCTAGTGGCTTGGTTACTTTTGCTTTTCTGATCTTCAGGTTGAACCCCAATATCTGTCTCTGGGTTTATATTATTTGTGCTACAGTTGGTTGTTTCAGAGGTGTTTAATTGTTGAGCTTTTCTGGGCCATATTGTCTTCTACAAAATAAAACACTCAAGAATTACATAATTTAGTTTAAAAGGATCACAAGAAACTGATTAATGGGTTGAGTTAGTTCATCATTTTGTATTGGATCACAGTCTATAGCTGTCCCAAGCTGGCCAAGGATTGGATATTCCTTCTTAGTGAGAGTGTTGTCCTTGGATCTCCGTGATTGTTTGTAATAGACAACGACCATTACTGAGTACATAGGCTGACTTGCGTGGTTTGATAGCACTTCCAGTGCCTGGGATGTAAATGATAGCTAGTCAATAACCTTATTGATGGGGAGCTCAGAATTGGAAACTGAGGCTCACAGGTGCTCAGTGACTTAAGAATGGTCTGAAGCCAGGAGGCAGCAGAGCTGGAGGCTTCACCTCGGCTTCTTAGTTCTCAGTTCATTATATTTGAGTATCAAACCGCTTGTAACTGTCCCGGGGTGTTCCATTTGGCCATAGCCTTTCTATGACCTGCTGGCTTCTTCTTCATTTGCCCACAGAGGTTCCCTGTTGTTGTGCAAAATCTCCCGAGTCACAGGTGATCAGATGAGGTTGAGTTGTCAACATACACACACACACTTCCCAGAGGACAGCATCCCCTAAAAAAATACCATCGCATCAGGGCATGTTGTCATGCTAACCCAGCAGAAAGGGATGCTACCTTCTGGCCACCGTTGACTTTGTCAGACAACAGTGCCGCTCAGTTTGAAAGACTCTACTGGGAGACTGCAGACTTTTAAAACTAATTTGCTGTTTATTCAACTTTGCAATCACTTCCATGTACTATCTGTGCTTCACACACCGTGAAACGGCACTACACTGTGCAATTGAATTAGTTGTACAGTGACTCAAAGGCATTAAACAATGACTTTGATATTTTAAGTACTGACTAGGAGGGATTTTTTAATTCCTTCCTCATAATGAAAGCAACAGCAGAAAAAAAAACTCAGTTACACAACCCTGGAACACTTATTCTCTTTTCTATTCTGGGTGGACTCCACTGAGACAGAAAAAAAAAAAAAAGAAAGAAAAAGAAAAAAAGAAACCCAACACAAAACAACAAAACCCTTGGAGCATTTAGTTTGCTTAATGGCAGAAGAAAAATTAAACAAGCATAGACGTGCAACCTTAATGACACCCAGCAACACTAGAATAACAGTTCCCAGCTTCTAAAACCTGTTATTTAATATAATGGGTAAATCTTGTGGGAGCTTTTCAGGTGTTGCTGAGTCTGAAAAAGCAAGGATGTGGTGAGGAGGGGTGGGGGCAGAGGCAGGGCAAGTGAATCCCTGCTACTCATTGAGGAGGGGCTTGACATAGGACCTAGGATCCTGGCAGAGTCCCGAGGCTGTCGCTCAAAGATAGCCCTGTAAAGATGGACCTGTCTGTGTTGTCAGCTCTGCCAGGATAAGATGACACTTTACACACATAGCCTTTCTGAAGATGTACTGACAAAAGGGAAGAAGGGCGGGAAAGGGGAGTGGGCTGAACAAAAGCCATGGTTGTGAATTAGTGCCTTGGAACTGTGAGCAGTAACTGGTAACAGTTCGGAGCAAAGCACCTAAGTGATGATTCACATCTGACAATAAATACATGAATAGCTGTTGAAAGCTTCCTTGATTCCCACAAAGAGGTTTAAACAAACATTCGTTTGTTCATTAGTCTTAAACAGCACTTTTATGGCAGAGGATGCATTAAAACCTAACGTATGTTTGCAAGCAAGATAGTTGGTGGTTTTAAAGATGAGGACTCAAAGCCATGCATATCGTTTATGCAGAGCGGCCTTGAACTACCTGTAATGGAGTGAGATACAGTTATTATGTATTGGTGCCGTGAATCTTCATCCAGCAGGAGGAAGCAGGCAGGGAAGAAGGAAGGCCGTGTCTTTGGAGATAAAGACTTAGAGGGGCCCTTTCTGCAAGTGGGATTGAGTTTGCATAAACTCATTTTGTACTTGTTTTTGTTGTTGCATAATTTTATTTTTTAAAAAGCAAGTCGCTTAAATCTGTTCCCTGAGGTAATTTATGCTAAATGCATGTTGCACCACCATAAATCCCTTGCTTATGGCAGTCTCTGTTTGGGTGTCAGGTCGGTCTAGGTTACTGAGCAAATGGCCACTTCAAAATTTTTAGGGTAATTGCCTCTATAAGTCGTTTAGCGTGGGCCCTGTCAGGAATTCTCTAATTGCTGGTGAAGCCTCTGCTCCCTCGGCTCTCCTCCCCTGCTGCACATCCTTGGACAATGGTAGCTACACTCTGTGGCAGGATGCTCTGGGGTCTACACCATCTTCTGTGGCTCCTCGGCTTTGTCACGATTACAACCTTTGATTATGAAAGCGTCGTGAGGCCCAGAAGATAGCTCAGTTGAGCCTAGTTTTGGCCCTGACCAGTCTCCATCCTTGCCTGTGAAAACATCAGTTGTGAGTAGATAGACCGTGATAATGTGTTGTGGGATGTTTTGATTGCACTCTAACACTCTAGAGACTGACAATAAAGTTAAACCTTGAATCAGAGGGTGGAGTCAACATTCAGCTGGTCAGAATTAACCATGGAGATTTTGGCTGACCCAGATTAGGATAGAGAAGCACAAGAAGGAATAGGGAGGGGCTTAGAGAGTTTCAAAAGTCTTTACAACCTGGAAGTGTGGAGAGGCAGGGTCAGATCCTCTGTCCGTGAATCTATCAGGATTTAACCTCAGTGTCTGACTTCTGAGTTTTATTTAATACTAGAACAACATAAGTAATTGCTTCATCTGGCACTTCAAAAATGGGTTGAAGGGAGAATAAAAAAATGACTCATTTCTTCCAATTTTTTTAAATACTGGGATTGTTATTGGTTTTTACCACAATGCGGTGAGCAAATTCTACTTCTTTTCATCTCGGGTATGGGCATGGATCTGTACAAGGAAGGATGCCCTTGGTTTGTATGTTAGACTCATGGCCAGCAGCTTCTAGTGATATGCTTCCACCTATGGGAATTTTTCATTAAAATGCATCATAAAATATGTTAAATACTGAACTCCTGAAGCCAATTTGTTAATTATCTTGCTTAAAATATGCTTCAAATATATCACAGTTGACATTATATGTCACTGATCATGGAGTGAAATGGTAACACTTAAATCAATACATGTTTTAAATTTATTTTGCTTATTATGGTTGTCATAACATTTTGACATGGAGAGTTGACATGTCAACAATGCCGCTATCAGGAAATAAAGCAATGGCATCAAACTGTCTCCCCGACCATGCTACTGTTTCAGGGCAAAGTGGGCCCAGGGGGGAAATCGAGTACAATCTCCAAGGAAACATCTATTTATGAAATCAACACAGGTCATCACTGAATTCTGAGCTCAGAGCAAAAGCTGAGGGAGAGAAGGACTCACACAAATTAGTTACTTTCTCTCCCCGATGACTGAACAGTAAAAGGAGTTCAAATGTGTAGGAGACTCTCTGTGGACCAGACCTGGACAATGCTCTGCCTGACTTACTTAATTTCTTTCTCAGAGGCAAAGTATTTTATCCCTGATGCATAGGTGAGAAAACCAAGGGTCGCAATGCAAAAGCAGCGTGTATAAGGTCTACTCCTAGACAAAGCCATGCCCGGGCATGACTGGAGGGCTCCCCTTCCAGAGCCTGTCTCTACCCTTAGTCTCCAGAGCCAACCATCGTGGTTTTCTTTGGTTTATAATTGAAACTGAGACATCTTAGGGTCCCTCCTAGAGTTCTGCCTTGTTCCTAGGCCTCTCCTGGCTCTCACTGTTGGATGTTGATGCAGGATGATGATGCGAATGTGAACAGAGGGATGGATTTTACTCCATGCTCCCACACACTTAGAAAGCTATCCTCATTGTCTTTCTCCTAGCTGATATCAAATACCCAGAAAGAGGTGATATAACAAGGAAAGGTCTGTTTGGGGTTTGTTCGCAGAAGGACAGTTTAAGGCGGCAGGGAATGCCTGTGACAGGAGCAGCACCTGAGATCAGGAAGTAGGGTGCAGACAGGAAGTTGGGAGCAGACAGGAAGTAGAGTCAAGTTGTTAAACTCAAGGCCTGCCCCCAGTAAGCCATTTTGTCCAGTGAGCCTCTACCTCCTAAAGATTCTACACTCTTCTACTCTCCCTTCAGCAGCTGGGGAACTAGTGTTCAAACAGCTGAGCCTAAGGAGGAGCTTACAGTTCAACACAACAGCAGCTAAATATTATTTGTCTCCACACGGTAGAGAGTGAAGGCAGGTTAAAAGCAAACAGCAAGATATGGAGTTTAGGAGTTATCATTTTCTGAATTTAGGATATCAAACTCTTCCCCCACCCCCTGCCAAAAGCTCAGGGCAAGTTTGACCGTATTTAAACAAAGCACCAAAGTAGTGAATTGGGCTCCTCCATAGAGTTATATTTCCCATGCTAATGAAAAGCCAGTGATAAGCTCCAGGGTCAGGGCGGTCTGATGCGGTCTGTGTAAATCCTTGTTTGGTACATAGCGGGTGTCTAATCAGTACTTGTAGAATGTGTTTGCTCATCCACAGCTTCCGACTGGCAGCTGCTTCTTACGCCTCATCCTCAACTGTCTACGGGCTTGCAAGTCACAGAAGGGTCTACACCGAAGCCTTTATAGTCAGCTTCAGAAATTAAAACCAGTCCCTCATTCAGGCAGCATTTGTTTAGGTCTGTTCTTATAAACAAGGCCCCCTGGTAGGCACTACAGCCAGAGTGGAATAGAGAAAAGAGAGTAGTAGCCATCAGTCAGCTAAGTATATGAATACCTAATTGTCCTGTTTCTCCATCTTATGAAGTGTTCAATGCTATGACTACCAAAAATAGGACAGCTTGACCTATAGCGAGAATCTGTGACAGCGTCTTTTGGAGAAATTCTGTTTGAACTGAATTACGAAGAATGAATGAAAATGTCTAGGCATAGGGGCATGTGCCGACAGCTCCCAATTACGAGTCAATAGGATCCTCAAAATGAGGGAAATCTGGGATACAAAACAAGGGTCTGTCTCAAAAATCCAAGACAAAAGAGCGATGAATAAGAATCCATCGGAGTAGGCTGAGCAGGCGAGTAGATGAGCAGTGCTGTGACTAGGGTGAGAGAGTAGTGGCGGGAATGTCCCCTAAGAAGCTGCTCATGGGGTTCCAAACAGAAGCCCGATACATTTGTCTGCAAGTTTCAGGATGGAAGAGAATACAGCAAAATGAAACTTTGTTCTTGTTTGTTTTCTGAGATAGATCTTGCTTGCTATGTGGTTCAAGTTGGCTTTGAGTTCCCTATATAGCCCAGGCTGACTTTTAATTTGCAGTGACTCCTATCTTTACCTTGCCTTCTGAAATCACAAACATGCATGCACCACCATGGCCAGGCACTTACACACACACACACACACACACACACATACACAATAAGCTAAAACATTTTGGTACAATAATAAAAGATACTTAGTGGTCCAGTAAACAGGAAACTCCATAGGTAGGATGGCTTCAGTCATGCGTGACTCATGGCTCTTTATTTCCTTTTGGTTCTCTGAGTTGCATTCTCCTGTACTGTGTGTCTGAGGCTCATTTTTTGTTTCTGTTCTATCCAGAAAAGGGGGACACATAGTGGACCATGTTTCGTGGAAGGCTTGAGATGTGCGTCACCATTCTTCAGCAGTGTTGGTAACAACCCCAACTCCAACCCCACACTGTATTGAAGAGGTAAGAATGACTTATTTAGCTGGCCTTGGATAGATGGTCTAATTGCAAGAAAGACAGTGTTTTCCAGAGGCATAGGGATTAAGAAACTTGGGCTCAGGTCTGTTGGGAAGTGTGGAATAGCTGTGGGAAAGGCATGCACTACAAGACTGACTGGCTAAAGTCAGACCTGGATCATGGAATTTGAGATTTACCAAAATCATAGAGAATCAAGACAGAACTTTTGGCTGGTTATAATATCTTTAGATTGGTTATTTAGGGCCATCATCATGAACCCTACTGTCATGTGCTCATGGTTTCTGAGAAAACAGTAATTGTTATATAATTGAAAAAAAATCATTAACTTAAGAATAAAAGCATAATTTTTTTCTAATAATTTTAGCTTATTGCTAATAATAGCTAATAATAATAACAAGTAGCCACTGTGCAAAGAGGTTCACAAGTATTACCCAATTTTCACTATAACCCTGACATATGGGTCCTTTATTACCCCCATATTCCTGGGAGGAAAGCAGCTTCTAGAAGTTTAAATAATTTACCAGAGGTCCCATAGCTGGTAAATAGCAAGACCATATCTCTATAAATAAAAAAAAAAAACACTGTATAATTGCAACTAAAACTCTATGCTACTCTGGGTGTAAAGGACACTGTCATTATGTATGTATGGGTCTCCTTAAGAAGATTCTTCTTGTAATCTTTCTCCCCATCACCTGCTAATACTGTACCTTATATGTTAAGTGCTTAATCCCTATCTGGGTTTGAAATTAAATAAATACTTGCAAACCTGCACCAAGTATTTACGCTACTTGATGAACTATGCTAGTAGACAGATATCATAGTTAGCAAAAGAAGTGAGCCCCCCCCCCCTTTGCAGAATAGCAGGAATGATGGTGAGAGTTGGAGAGTTGGTGGTCTTAAAAAAATATTACCTATCCTTTCTAGTCTCATAGCTTTTTGTCTCAGAAGGATGTTTACAGATGTGAGCTCATTAAGTGCCCAAATGTTTGGCATTCATTTACATTTTAAAACTAATGGCGTGCTAAAAAGTAGATATGGAATATGACTGGTTTAAAAAAGTATATAAGTTGACAGTAAGATTTTTAAGGTTTGATTTTTATGGGGTGGAAAATGATGAATTCATTCCTCCAGAATAAATTCGTATTTAAAAACAGTTGGCATAAAGGCCTCAATGCCAATCCCAGGTGGGAGATGCGTAGTTCTCGACATGCTATTTTATGACCCCGAATCTGAGAGCCCAGAATTTAAGTTAAGAGGTGTATTCAAACAAGAGATCCAGAGCTCTTTTCTGTAGAATACTAAATGTTCCCGAGCAGTGGCAGTTAGCTGGGAAGACTCAGACAGAGTCTCAGCTTTTTTCAGTAGGTTTTCTGAGATCACCAGACTTCCTGTCACCCGAAGCTGATGCACACACTTGGCGGTCAATAGTGTCCTAGTATAGAAGAGGGTACGGAAACATGAGATGCCACATGGACCTCAAAAGCTTTCCATCTTGGTGTGGAGTTGAAAGTGTGGTCCACCATATTCATTTTTGTTTTTACAAGCCCTCCCATTCTGGAGAGGAGAAAAAAAATGGAAAGAACAGACAGACGTTTAGTCAGAAGTGACTCAGGGAAGACGGGGCCTTTCAGAGCGTTCTATCAAACACTTAGGCCTGTCATTGCCAAGTAAGGCTTGAAGGGGTCACAGGCAGTAGAGAATCCACACACACATCGTGCTTATCAAAGTGCCTTTTGTCAAACATTTGAAGAGAAAACCTACCGCTTCTGGACAATCCTATCCAAGAAAATGGCACAGAATGCTGAGAAGACTCTTGGTGTGGGAGGAAATTCCAGTTCAGTCTGGTTTATAGAAGCTTCAACTACAATGTCTTTTCAAGGGGGTGTCAGGATTCAAGCATTACATCATCTCAAGAGCGTCTCATTGGCTGCCAGACTGGAGTCTGGTTCTCTTTATCTAGCCCTTTCCCAGTCAGGATGGTGCCTATACCGACTGTGGGAGTGCACGTCCCCTGCTTTGTGTGTTGGCACTCAGCATTTGGGCAGAAAGCACTTTAGGAGGCTTCTTTCTGAAAACCCTTCACCCCAGTGAAGTTTTTTATGCTTATAGTGTCAAAAAAAGTTATTTCAAATGGCTTTGTTGCTATGTAATTGCAAAAACAGCATCACTGAGAGAAATCATTCAATAAAAGCCTTTGGAAAAAAATCGAGTGCCTCAAGCCATTATATGATCACCTTCCCCACACTTCAGTCTTCTCTTCCAGCCACGCTCCTAGGTTCTGGATCAGCATTTGTGTCAGATTATGTACTTTGCCCTGTCATTACGGATGGATATTAAAATTGCAGGCTTTATAAATAAGCAATCACTTAGAAAATACTGAAGTAACCTTCTAGGGCTGCGAAAGAGTAAGTATTTTGGTGAATAGTGACAATTTTATTTGAGTATTTTCCACTTTATCTATGAAATGGCATTAATATAGCTTGTGATTTCAAAAGCAAACCATGCTGGATTGGCATACTGTTTTCCTGCAGGAGAGCCTGGTAGACACACAGACAGTCATTGCGTGTTAGACTCAAGACCTTGAAAGTTGTGGGAGATAGGGAGCGACCTTGACTTTATATGGATTTTGCATTCTTCTAAGGCTGCTATAGGGCACATGTATTTTTCTGTTTCCAAGCTAAATTCATCTTTCTTTCAAGCATTTTTGTTTTACATAATGTTCTTTGAAGTTGATGAGGAGAACCCAAGGAATTGAAAAGCCAGATCAGGAGTGACGAATCTGGAGACAGGAAGAGTGTCCAGCATAGAGAAACACAAAAATCAGGAAATGTGCCCTAGGGTCTCACACCCTTTGCCAAAAGGGTTGATGGCTGAGATAGAATGACCCAAACACACTAGGAAGCAGCCAGCTATGTCTTGGGTTATTGGTCACAACATGCTTATGCCCCCTTTCCGTTTCACTGGCAACAACTGACCCAGCTTTAGGATTTGGTTCCCCCAGGCTGTGATGCAGAAGGTGAGAAAGTGAAACCCCAAAAGCTTGTCTGGAGAGGGAACAAGAAGAAGCAACAGCATGGTGCCACTAGCTAGAGAGTACCAGCCATCCCCTTATACTCTTGTCTTTTCGTGGCTAATGATTGGTAGTCGGCTCAGAATGACAGTCTTGAATACAATAAAATAATTACCTTTGCAAGAGCTAAGCTTGCATTTTATTCCCTGGGCTAACAATACTCCCTTGTTATTTGTGACAAGTGCAACTGTTTTCTTTCTTTCTTTTTTATTTAGGTGAAAAATGTAAACTTTTATTTCAAAATATGATAATTTTAAATAATGGAAAATAGGAAAGAAACATGGGTAAGGCCACTGTATGAGAAGTTGGGGGCATTGTATGAGTCTCCTGGCTTTAGAGGCCCACTGTGTGTTGTTGACTCACAAATCAAAACACAGCTTTGTGGCTTGGGTTTCACACCCTGCTGATGACTGTGCTTGGGTATCTTATAAACACCTTCAGTTCAGTACAGCCCTGCTGTGTCTCAGCTTTGTGATCATTTCAACTTTCTGCCTTGCCCAGATCAGTACCAGCATTATCTCTACAAAGCCTGATCTGGCATAGAACTCACAGTTACCATTCTCAGTGCTGGGGCGACAGGTGGGTATTTCTACCTAATTAACCTCATCTTATAGCAGGAATGCTGAAAACCTTCTAGGTAGCCTGATGTGACAACCATTTTCTAGAATGTTGGATCCCCTTAGCCCAACACTCAGTAATATTAGTCAGACTGAAAAGAAAATGGAGACAAGTTATCTTACTGCTGTGAATTCAATTCTGGTTCAGAAACCACTATCTCTCACAGATCCACACCGTGAGGCAGGTTCCTCTTGAAGCAGACTTTGGGGATGGGTCTGGGCAGTGACTGTACTTGCCAGGAAGGGACGGGGACACATGGGGCATACGAATGGAGTCAGCAGTGATGCGGTCACCCTTATAATGACTGGTCACACCATATGTGGTCTTAGGGGTATATCATAGACTTTCTTCATTGTGACACATGCCTAAGAAATCTCCTTAAGGGGGCGGACTTATTTCTGCTCAAGGTTTCAGAGGTTTTAGTTCATAGTTAGCTGTCTCTTATTTCTGAGCTTGAGGTAAGGCAGAATAACGGTAGCATCATGGGAGGGCACGGCAGAGCAAAACAGCTCACCTCATAATGGACATGAGGAGAGAGAGGGAAGAAAGAGAGAGAGAAAGGACATCTCAAAGTCATATTCCCAGTGACTACTTTCTTCAGTTAAGCCCTGTCTCCTAAAGTTCAGCCGCCTTCTAAGAGCACCTCCAGTTGGGGATCCAAGCCTTCCCCCATTAGCCCTTGGAGGACATTCCAAAACCAAATTGTGACAGGATGACACCACAGCCTTAGGTTAGGTGTCTCTCTAGGGTAAGTTCTAGTAAGGGACTCAGTTGACAGCTCTACATGGTCATCCCTTGTGGCATCAATGAGCATCCTTCTCAGCCACAGCAGATACGGATAGCACACTACCACATCTACCACAGTTCCGATGAAGGGTCCCAGCCAAACTCTAAGATCACTCCAAATGTAAGAGTTTTCTGTCCTTTGAAAAACTGTTAAAGCAAATCCAGGGCAATAAAAACATCAAAGGACTCTCACTGGCCTAGAGCAATGGCAGAATTTTCAAAATATCACAAGGGGAGATTCTTATTCAGAAATGAACTACTTCAATCACAAACAAATGGTTTTATCCTAAAAGAGATAGGTTTTAGCACCGAGGGACCTCCGCTTTTGTTGCTCGGTATTGTGGCAGGGCACCGAGGTAGGAATGCAGTTGTCTCCATCCCACTCTGCTTGAGGAAGTGACTGACTTAACCTTTACTACCCAGCCTGTGTGTGCCTCCATTCTTAGAGAGTAAGATCAAGGCTACATTCTAGATCTTTCTGGGTAAGAGGAGAGAATCTGGTGCCAAGCACAGAAGCAGTAGAGCCTCAAAATGGAATCTAGATTCTGATTGTGGGTTTGGAACAATGCCTTATATGGCATTGCTGCTCAGAGGCACTTCTGGGAGCTACTGCGGGTTCTTCATAGCGTTGCCTCAGAGAATCAGAGGCCGCCTGATTTGGGGAGGTGAAGCCAGAAGATATGTGTGTCTAATGTTGAAGAAAAGCATTTTCATGTCTGTTAACATTTATGGTGTCCGATTGAGTGGGTTAGCAAAATAAAGACAGATGGCAGCAGATTAATGTGAGCGCTTACAATACCTACAATATTGCGCCCACTCCAGCAGAGGCTCTCCGGCTCAGCTTCCCCTACGACTCACTGTCAAATGTCACTTAGTGACCCTGAAGAGACGAGCAATTTATGATGGATCAGGAATCAGGATTAAGCATACATTTATCATGGAATGAGGAATCAGGAACTTCATTTAATGGGCAACTGTGATGTTTGTCTGGGGCCTGGTGGATCATTACTTTGCAATCACTTCTTGTGTTGGGAAGCAGGAATTGATTAGCCCAGGGTCATTAAGTCCATCCCCTGCCTCTAGGCCGTACAGTTTGTGTAAATGGTTCCAGCTGGATAGGTCTTTATGCTGTTCTTAAGGAGCTCCTGAAGAGGAAATTACGAGATATCCCCAGAAGAGTGCACTTTGTGAGGGTCACACAGCCCTTGGAGCAAACCAAGTTCTTTGCCATGTTTAAGGTTGTCCCGAAAGCTGGTGCTCTTATCAGCTGATACTCGGAAGAGATTAAACACAGGCTTCCCATTCTTCGGCTTCAGTCATACTAATATAAGGGGAAAATAGAAGTATGCCTGTTGACATTCTTCAGGAGGCTGTTGGGAAGGCCCAAGAAGATAGGGTTGGGGAGGTGCTTAAGGGCAAGAGCGCTTGCTGTACAAGCGCAGACAGCAGAGTTCAAATCCCCAACACCCACTAGTCAAAGTCAGTTGTGGCTGAACACACATCATAACATTAGTGCCATGTGTGGGGGAGGGGAAGGAGAGGGTGGAGACAGGAGAGTAGTTGGAGCATGCGGGTCACCAGCCTCCTATCAGGTTTACTGAAAGAGACACTGTCTCAAGGGACTGAGACAGAGAATTACAGAATAAGCCACCCAGTGTTCTTCTCCGGCCTTGGCACATGCGTACATGGGTGTATGCACCTGTGCATGCGTGCATATGCACACACACACATACACACACACATACATAAAGACAAATAATAGGACTGCATTTGGAGGTTTCTCTGTCTTGCCTTATCCCGCTGGACTGATGTCTCTCCTGTTTGCCAGTCCCCATAGCCGCTTATAAAATAATTATTCAGAGGCTTAATATTAATTATAATTGCTTGGCTGATGGCTCGGGCTTATTATTGGTTAGTTCTTACATATAAAATAACCCATTTTTAATAATCTGTAGATTATTAAACCACTTGGCTTTGTGTCATTATCTAATCTCTTGTTGCTCTAGAGGCTTGCTGGCTTCTCTCTTGACTCAATCTTCTCTTTGCCGGTTTTGAGTTTGGCTTTCCCACTCAGCTATAATCTGCCCTGCCATAGGCCAAGACAGTCTTATTCATCAACCAATAAAAGCAACACATTCGCAGCATACAGAAGACAGTGATATGCAGAGAACCACCATGTTTTTTATGGTAGGTTGAGACTTAGTCATGCTGGGGAACTCACTGAGATCAACTAGACACACACAATTAAGGGCTGACCCAGACAAGGGTAAGCAGCGTGATGAAGAGTGGAAGAACTCAGTGGATTAGCTTGAGAGAACAGATTTAAGATGGAGTCTGTGATGCCTGATGTTGGACAGAGTTATGTTCAAGGCTATTTTTCCTCATTGCGGTGGAATGCTGAATGCCGCTATGCATGATGGGTAGCATGCCAGGCGTTATTGCTGAGTCTAAGTTTCCTAGCTCTACGGCCAGCACAAACCATTTGGCTCCTGACTGACTCCAATTACTCATAGGACTGGTGTGAGTTTGGTGTTGAACCAGAAACCCTCCCACTTACTGCACATGTGTTTCCGTATCACACAATGAAAAATATGTTGTAGCTTCAAGCCTCTGATAAATGATGGTAAATTTTTCCCAACCCTGGAATTTTTCTAATGTCTGATAAATGTCTTTCATAATTCACCAGAGCTTTTTTGAGTATAAGAGCACATCCATTATAGAGGCGAGATATGAGCACTCCCCGGATTTGTGTGTCTGACAGGACCCACCTCTGCTTTGCTGGCATTTACGCTGAGCCATTCTGTTGTCTCTGCCCAATGGGCTACGCTGATACCCTGAAAGAGCGGTGACCCTCTTTCCCTTGATACTTCAGCACAATTTGTCCTGTCTCTTTCACCCTTGGAGAGCTACCCAGCTGGTCTGCAGGATAGCCAGTATCATATTTATGATAAATGAAGGTTTTTCTTAAAGTACAGTATCTCTTCCACTGTCGTGAGCATAATGCCTCCTCTAAGAACTATAACGCTCTTAGCAGTAGCTATGACTTGGTCATTTCTGCTCCTTGATTTTTTTTCCTTTTTTTTTTTTTGGTCTTTTCTAAAGTTTGGATATATTTCTTTCCTTCATTTTTTACTTGGTTTCTGGGGGTTTATAGCAGTTTGTTGTGGCCCCTCTCTTTCAGGAACTAAAAAAAAAAAAAAAAAAAAAAGCTTTATTTTTGCTTTTCGATAGTGAGTGGGGGCTTAAATAAGGAGCACATGGTGGAGATTGGAAATAATGCAATATAATCTGTAACATTTGCAACTGTGCCTTATGGAACTTCCACCACCAAGAACAGCCTTTATCCCACCAAAACCCGCAGCAGTTCTACATGGTGGATGTGGGAATGGTCAGAAAATGGAGGGTTAAATGGATTTAGGCACATTGTCTATTTTCTACTTCTGGCAGGTAAAACGGCCGGAATTCAAATTCACATTCCCTGATTATTTATCTCATGTCTTTTCAACTAGACCACAGTGTTTATCACCAACTAAAACTTATAATGATATTTATTTGACACACATTTAACAACACACATAACAGTTACAGGCTGCCTTGTCATTAGGTATCCATGGTAACTTACATAAATGAACAGAATAAGTATGTTTTAAGCACAGCCAAAGCCTACATTTGTGGGATGATGGGAGTGAGCAGAGGAGAGGGGGAAAAGAGGCGGAGATTCCTGGCAGTTCACTTTGTAGATGCCTCATGGAAAGTTCTGTCCTGACTCCAATCATGCCTGATACCATAGGCTGGGGCCATGGAGCCAGCCAGACGATCCTTTCAGTTCTGTTTCACACAGTTGTTTACTTTGGGTGGGTGGAGGCTTTCAAATTTTGATTCTAGAAATTAAAGAGAAAGTAGATGCCTCTGAAAAAAATCTCAGAGCTGGGCGGTGGTGGCACACGCCTTTAATCCCAGCACTCGGGAGGCAGAGGCAGGCGGATCTCTGTGAGTTCGAGGTCAGCCTGGTCTACAAAGGGAGTTCCAGGACAGGCTCCAAAGCTACAGAGAAACCTGTCTCGAAAAAAAACCAAAAAAAAAAAAAAAAAAGAAGATTTTTAAATTTACGTATTTAGCAGTTAATGGGTGGATAACATGACAAGCATGTGTCTGTGATTACTTCCTGTGTCCACTGCTCTGGGCGTGTTTAGATATTTGGCCAACAATCAGTCAAGATGTGTCTGTATTCTTTGGATGAAATTAAGAGTTAAGTAAGTACATGGAGTCAAGTGGGCGGTCCTCCCTAATACGGGTGGGCTCTTTCTGTGGTTTGGATGGATACCCCAAGATTCGTGCTTTAGATATCAAGTCCTCAAAAAACAAGATTGCTGATAGGCTGGATCTTCTAGAGGTGGCTGGGTCATGAGGGGACAGATTAGTGATCATCACTGGACAGAAGTAGCTATCACGGGGCTGAGTTTTTATGAAGTCAGTCAAGCTTCTCTCTTGTAGTAACATCTGCCATGTTAGGACATGACAAGCATGTCCCCGCCAGAAATGGCCTCTTCAGATCAGCCCTTCCAACCATCAGAACTATAGGAAGCAAGTCTGTGTTTCTTATGAATCAAGGTAGCTTATCCAATCAGATGACACAAAGAGAATAAGAACACCGACTTTGCCTTTAGTAAGTAGGGATTTCTGCAGTCTGACACTTGAGCTGGACCTAAAAAGTGAATGGGTCAAGGATCAAGTAACAGCATACAGACGTAAGTTACTTTAGGAATGTGTGTGTATCTATAGATATATTATATATATGTGTATGTATATGTGTGTGTATGGGGGTTAGAGGGAGGAAAGGGAAATTAGTGATTATGCTACAATCTCAAAAAAAAAAAAAAACAACCCAAACCTTCTGAAGATCCAGTTGTTCCTATGAGCAAGGTCCTGGATGCGCTTGTTTCAGGTGTATTATACAACTAAGTGGCTTATCCACTTTTTCAGTCTGCTACATCAGATCAAAAACTATGTTTCAATTCGTATTGTTTACTTCATAGTTTCAAACTACTTGTTTTTATTTTCAGTATTTTTAGCATACCTAAATCTAAATCTATGAAAAAGGAGTTACTCTGCTAAAAGCATAGATCAAATGTAATATTTAAAACGTTTTAAACTGATTTTAATTAGGCATTGCTATTAATTGGCTTTGTGATTCAAAATAAATATTCATTTTCAGACCTAAACATAACTAGGTGAAAATATTGGTTCTTCTGGGGTCTCATTCCTACTGGGTTCACTAGAACTTCACCATTGGCTCATATAAACCCACAAAACCAATGCTTGTCTCCATTCCTCAACACCCCCAACCCCCAACAGAACATTCCCTCTTGGGTTCCTCAGATGATGGCTCCTGCTTGTTGTGACCTTGGATTCTAAACAAACAAGACAATCCCCACTCTGAAAGAATATAGGTTATGATGGTATGATATGATATGGTATGGCATGGTATGATATATACATAATACATATACACACATATATGTATACACACATTTATGTGTGTGTGTGTGTGTGTGTGTGTGTGGTATGCTTGTGCATGATTCAAGACTGAAGGACAGCGTGGCACATGGGGATCATTTGAAAGCAAGAGAACCACTCCCCACTAATTTTGCTTAACATCTTCCGCATCTTATCCTAGAGCCATATACATACAGTGCTCAGTGGCCTCCACACTGCATCTGACCTCCCTGAACAATCCTTTAAGTTGGACACAACAAGTCTAACTATTTCCAAGTTTTGAGACTGTGAATGCCCAGCGTGAGTGGTATCATTTGCCAGCAGGATCCTCTACTTTTCTTTGCATCTAATATCAGACCACGTGACCTGTCTTTTCTCTCCTCTCCCCACCGACCGGAAAAGGGAGGGGGAACTGGGTAAGCCAGTGGCAGTGAGCTGGGTCTCAGCATTAGCAATCGTGGTCAGTGGTGGGGGTGCAAAGAGAAGTTCGGCATGTGGGCACAGGATCGTGTTTCATGCTGTAATTGGCTGTGCGTGGCATGCCCAATCTATGTGTGATGCAGTGTGGGGGAGAAGTGTTATATGATATTAAAATTTTCTAGGGAACATTTCCCCCTCCACCTACAGAGAACCTTTAGTGTGCACAGATGTATTTTTTTTTTTTTCCTGTGAAGCAGATCTCACAAAGGGGAGGCTGAGCAGTGGATAGGGAAGGCAGCTAGAGAGAAAGGAGCAGGCTTCCTCTAAGTGCTCATTCTTCCTTTTGCAAAATAAGTGAGCAGGAGGACCAAGCTCCTAGCACACTCCTGAGGACAGACACAAGGAATCATAACAGTCTAAAAACCAGGAAACTGCCAACCAGGACAGGTTCTGGCCCAGTCAGATGTCTTTAGAAAAGTTGGCCAGGAACCATTTATTCTCATCATTGGTTGTGCGGCTGGTCCTGTTTTCCTACATTATGGCTAAGAAACTCAAAAAGAGATTTTAAGTAACTTTAGAGATTATGAAGGCATTAAGTTGGAGTGGAGATTTGAACAGTACCATTTAAACTGTATGTTCTAACTGAAGGGTGTCTGTTTAATGTTTCTCAGTCAGCGTAGACTTGACTCACAGTTCTGCTATGGTCCTTCTCGGCTAACTGTGGCTTGCAGAGTCTCAGGGTAACAGCTCTCCATCTTGTGATCCATCTGAAACTTCTCAACAAATGTAAGGCAGGAGCTAGGGAGATCGCTAAGCTGGCAAACTGCAAGCAGGAGGACCCAAGTTCTCATGTAGGAAGCTGGGCATGGTGACTTACACTTGTAATCCCAGTGCTGGGGAGGTGAACACAGGAGGATCCCTGGGACTCACTGGTCAGCCAGCCAAGTCAAAAATGGTTACAATTAGAGACTCTGTCTTAAAACACAAGGTGGATGGCTCTTGAGGAATGACATTTGAGGTTGACCAGAATCTCAAAACACACACACGGAAACACACACACGGAAACACACACACGGAAATATACACACACACACACACACACCCTCTATGTTGGGCATAACATAGACAGGGTTAACTATACCTCCTGTATTGACTTTGAATTTCTTAGTGATAGAATATAGAAATCCCCCTGTCTCTACCCTGACAGAGTTCTACTGGGAGGGCTGATTAAGAAACTTGACTGGGTCTTCTCTGGGCTTAAGTATTCTGGTTTGGTGTGTATAGCTAGGGCAGCTCTCCCCAGATGTTGTCAAAACCTCTTGCAGATATTCTTAGCAAGGTCTACACTTACTTGGCGTATATGGAAAACATACTTCTGATAGGTTCAATTCTGTAAAGATGCCAGTGACTCATGCCTTCTAGTTCTCTCGTGAGTGTGGGATGATGGATGAGCACAATGTTGCTCTGGATGATGCTTGACTTTGGCCTGATAAGAAAGTGAAGGGCAGTGTCCTATGTGTGGACTCCAGGTTATGGGATTTGGGAAATAATAAGCTTGTGCTAATTAATCTCTAGAAGCGTGTGAAATTTGTTATATAACAATAAAAAACCCCAATACACTAAAAAAAAGCTGCCTAGAACAATGGCTGATAAACTTTGAAAAATATTGGAGCTATTATAGTGTTCATCCTTTTTAATTTATTCTAGGTGAAAAGAACCATATATCAAAGAGATGAGGAAGAACAGGTCTTAGTCAGATTTCCTTGTATTCAAACCTCTCTCTGCTCATCTACCCTGTGTTTTGTGTATGTCTCTCTCCATGTGTGTGCACATTGCTGTGCTTGCATACACACATGCTTATGAGTGAAACAGGAATAAAATTTATTATAACTTTAGAAAATTCACATATCACGAAGTCATTGTAGCTTTCTGGGAAATCTCCAGTGGTGGCTAAGTTGCTGATTTTCAGTGTAACTGTGCGTGCGGCTGGTAGACTTGCAGGCTATCGCAGGCAAGCAATGATGTGAAAAGTGTTTTTGTTATGGAAATCCAGATGTTTTGCTAGGACAAGCACACCTACTTGTTGCACCCCTTTGTTGCACTGTTGGATTTCTGAACACTTTGATTTTGACAATTTCTGCTAGTGTTCCTTTTCCTCTTTATAAGAGATTGGACTTAGACTACTCTATTTTACACATTTTCCTCATCATTCGGTGGATTTATCACTTTCTTTTTTTTTATAATGTGTAGCATTGGTGTGATAATTAGGTTTTCCTGTTTGCTTTCTGTCAACTTGATAAAAGCTAGGATCACCTGGTGAGAGGGACCTTGGTTGAGAGAGCGTCTCTAGCAGATTGACTGCACAAAAGCCTGAGGGGCATTTTCTTGATTAATGTTTGATGGAGAAGGGCCTGAGTTGATGGAGGTGGTCCTGAGTTGTATAAGGAAGTAGACCGAGTCAACAATGAAAGTAAACCATAAGAAGCTTTCCTTCAAGGCCTCTGCTTCAGTTCTTGCATCGGGATTCCTTCCTTCCTTTCTTGATCTCTGCTGACGTCCCTTCGTCCTGGGCTATAAACTGTAAGATGGAGTAAACCCTCTCCTTCCCAGGTTGCTTTAGGTCATGGTGTTTGTTACAGCCCCAGAAAGCAAAGTAGAGCAGGTAGTCATGGTAGCCTTGCTTTAGGCTTGATGATAGGCACTGCATGGGAAAATACAGTGTGGCATAAAGCTTTCAAAGTAAGGTGCCAGTTGAAAGCCATATCTTAGTTATAGAACTTCGGTAAAGCCACATATCAGTGGGGTTCTCTGATGAGCTTGGCTACTCTGTCTTAAGGCCTTCTCTTTCCCAGGTAGAGGTGTTGTAGGGAGACTGTTTGCCAGCCTGGGCCTGTATTTTCACCATCTTCCCTTTGTCACTTTTACCAGTGTGCTGCTGCTGCTGCTGAAGGTAAGGCACTAAGCAATGAAGACGCTGGAACTACAATTCCAGGGGTTCAGGATTCCACATCAGTATACCCGCTGCGTTTTATTTGTTTGTATTTTGTTTTGGGTTTTCTCTTTGAGAGAAATAAACTCTACTGATTCGTTACTGGATGTTCTTGTTGCTTTGTTATAGCAGATAGGATGGCCCTCATTCAAATGGTAGACCAATACAAAGGTTCCCTTGATCAGTACATGAATATATTTAGAATATGGATACACACTAGCATATATATCATAGAGAACATATAGAATATATATGCTAGTATATTTTAGTTAGTTATATTTACACACACATATGTATATTGCTGACACAGCTCATGGATATCTTTGAGGGTCTTCATGTGAGCCTCCACTGTAGTATAGCCAGCCAGTCTGAGCCTGTCTACCTGGCCGTTACAATTTGGTAGTGAAACTCTTTGGAAGAGCTCATATTTGTCAGGTTGGGGCTGATGACTTGTCCCCCTGAGGAGAAGACCCTCCTAAGAACAAAAAGCTAACCTTTAACTGTCTAACAAACATGCATTCTACACGGAGAAAGAATGGGTTTTCTTTTATGCGGGCCCAGCAGGACTTCTCTAGGCCAAGGTCAGACTCTTAAAAGAGACAGTGTCAGGTTGGAAATGTCGGGATGGCAGACTGATGTCAAATTTAACATCTGGAAAGTCATTCTGGGAGTCGGGAATGGCAGAGAGAGTGGAGAAATTGGCACGAGGTGGGAGCAGAGGACACTGGCAGTGATTCGGGACACATGTGAGACCCCCCAGGGACCCCTTGAATCAGAGAGCTGCGGACTAGGGATTCTTGAGGTTTTGGCAGTGAGGGTTACAGAAGGGACAGCTCTTTTGTTGCTTTATTATGGCATACATTTCTCATTGAACCATCAGGCGTTTGAAACCTGAGGAAACACAGGCTTTACATATGCTACGAGGAGCTGGGCTATGCAGCTCATAATAGACACAGAGAAAGAGGCTGTGATTTGCGGCTGTCCTTTGCTCATTCTCTCTCATTGTCTGAAGTCTACACCCCCCCCCATGCCCGTCTCCTTAATTGTGTGGCCACTGGGACTAGAGAGCCCATGGATGGAGTTCTGAGAGCTCCAGGGGAATGTGGTAAGAAGAAACTCTTTCCCATTGATCCCCTCTGCCCCCAGCCAGCTCAGGATTTGGATGGCTTTGGATGTGGGGTGGGGGGAGTGGGGCAAGGGCAAACATCCAGTCACTTCCATGTTCAGGAGCGTTGTGGTACTCAGAAGCACAGTGGACTGATAATGATGGCAGGCAGAGGTTAAATCCCCATCGCATCGTCACACTGGGAAGAATAAAGGGTTTGTATTCAGTAGCAAGATGTGGAGCGAGGACAGCTCTTAAAATAATTGCTCAGGGTGCTTTTTTTTTTTTTTTAACAGCCTCTATCTGTATGTGATAAATTCTACTCAAAAAGAAACTTTTGACTAGATATATAATAGATGAGAAATGTCCTTGGGGAAAGGGAAACACCTGCTTTCCTCACTCCGATCAGTTCCCTCCCAATTAATTCCCCGGAGATGTGTAGGTGGCAGACATCAAGAGCACAGCTTCCACCCTCCTTCCCTCCAGTCTCCATCCTAACACAAGTCCCTTGGGCATTTTAAAATTAAAGAGTTATTTTTTTTCCTCCTTTGGCAAACTGGCTTGCCTTTCCACAGTCCCTGATGGACCATGGGAGTAGCCTGTTCCCGAACATGCACTCACCCGACCATTCAAAGCCCGTTACAGGAAAGAGCCCCAGAAACAAGGGCCTTTGCTTTTGACCATACATGGGTCTTCCAAAAGCAGCCCAAGGAATTCTCCTGAGCTGTTGCACAGTCTCGGGCCCATGCCCTTAGCAGGCAGGCAGCTGGGCTTGCTTACAGTGGATGCCTCCAGAGAGAGTGACTCTTCAAAACCTCAGGTGTTTTCCCTTCCCCACAGAAGGACCTTGCCTCAGGATTGTAGCCAGAGCAGAAGTGACCCAAAGGGAGCTGTTTGTGAAAGCCTTCCCTTCTGAAATCCATAATCCATCTCTGCCTAACTGAGCGCTTCCAGAAACCGCCAAATGGGCACCTCCCATGGAAGTTTACGTTTTTTCCCCCCTCTTTGCACTTAACTTGCTTTCCAATGCCTTACTTACATTTGGCATCTGCCTTTATTTTACTTCTGAGAGCTGAAGGTGATATTATTTAATAGCCACGTATACACCTTCCCACACAGGGGCCATACCTTGTTACATTAAAAGCCCTTAAAATAAAGAGAAAACCCAGGCCGATAATTAGTTCAGCTCCTTCCTGGTGGTGACTAAACACACACATTTTGGTTGGCTGGAGCCGCGGAGCTTCAGCTGAGTGCAGTAAGAAAAGCTAGGGCTACTGCAGCCAGACCCAACCCATCAACTTCTTGGGTTACAAATTAAGCTTTTGCCAGACAAATCTCTATATTGTCTGAAATCCTCCTTTCCATAGGACACTCTGACTTACCCAGGAAAGTACAGTATGGGGGGCTATGTTCCGAAGTCTTACTCCATCCTTGGCAGAGTTGGTTGTCATTCCAACATTTGGTTTTAGCCTTAATTGGTAGAACTAGACACATAAAGGCGGTTTGCTTATGACTGCCTAGAAATGATGGCATAGGTGTTGTCATTCAAAGGTGAGCTTTGTTTCTTTGCTCCATACATAGTGTCCCCTGCCATGTCCCTCTCTGCTCCATAGCTGGCCTCTAGCCCTTAAGGACAGGAAGGCCCTGGTGGAAATGCCTCCTAAACACACAGTAAATGGAGTAATCCAGCAGAAATAAGCCAACAGTCTCTGCCTGGTATGTGAGCGTAATTTAATGAGTGCCCAGAATTCATCTGTAAATGCACATTGTTAATTTAGGGCCTGCTATCCATTAATTAGGGCTTTAGTGGCAAGTGCCACTGAGCTATCTGTACTGTTTAAGGTTACGTCAGGCCCTAGTAAACGCTCGCTGATAACAAGATACATCCGTCTTCATTACTCGGTCACTCCTGTCTGTCTTTGCTCAGCATCTTCGAAAGGCTTATGCCTGTTGGAACTGAAGAATTCAACTTTTATCCAAACCAGATTCTGCTCTTTCACCTTTTCTGATTCCTTGAGCACTTCCCATTTATTTTGCCTAAATGACATCTGATTACCTAACATGGCATGGAACGGGGGCTTAACCTAAAACAGTCTGCAGACCTTGGTTCTCGGCTGGAAAGTTCCACTGGGCTAACCTGAAGGAAGCCCGCACATTTCCATCTCATCTGATACTGGGCTCAGGGTAAAAGAAACAGTTTCTGATTTGTTTTTTCTTCTCATGAAGTAGCAGTTCCAGTAGGGTTTTTTTTTTTCTTATGCCAGAGAAATACAGGAAATTAATTTTAGACTTGAAGAATAAACGTCCCAATTGGTTTGAGTTTACTTTTGCAGTGCTTCTCTCCCTGAAAATATGTATTATTTGAGGCAGACACGGTGCCAAATGAAATAATTCCAGCACCTAAACAGCCTCGTGTGTCAAGCCCTCAGCTGTATAAACGTAGTCATGCTGGAGGTGCATGCTCAGTCACCGGGGCTCCAATGCCTGCCCTCCTTTTCCATTTCGAGGCCTGCAGTCAGCAGGCAGTGAGCTCTGACATGAGGGAGGATGCTGCCCCTACAGAAAATTATGTAAGTGCGAGTTTGTTTATCCTTCAAACGCTAGGTCAGAGGACTTGCATAAAACGAACTTCCATTGACAGATGGTTTCTATAAGTATTTGATTCCGAGAAGGGAGCGAGCTACCTGGCATGGCTGTTTAACACATTTAGGGTGCTTGCAGGGAAAGCCTACTAGCTCCCCTGAACCATGGTTCAATTTTAAGCATCGCTGGCCAGGATGGGTTATTGTAACTAGGTGGAGGAGAAGCTTCGAGAGCCTGATGCTCAGTGTGCGAGGGATCGGGGAGGAGCAGGAGGCGGCAGCGCTGCTTACTGGAATGATAGCCCAAGGGAGGGCATCTGAAACCTTTGCACCACTGAGCTGGTACACTTATCACAGGGTGACAGTCTAGACTGCCGGCCTGCACTTGGGAGGCTGTGTGTGGTGCATGCTGCCAACTGGCTTAGAAAATGCAGATCCCCCTTGCAGATAGAGAGAGCAGGAGGCAAAATGTCAGCTGACTGACATTCCTAACAATAGGTCTTCCTCAGCTCAGGATGCTTAAGGATGGGTCCCAGATGGGTTGCAGTGGAAGGGAGGCAGCTCCTCTAGGAGAAGATAGCCCCTGCCAGCTCTCACCGTGTGCCCACTGCGGCTGACATTCTGCTGGAGGCCCCTACCCCTTCTACTAGACTGGTGGGGATGCCATCTTGCTTTTTTTCCTTCGTTTTTGTAATTCAGTTCCACAAACACTAAGACTTATTTTAATTTTTTTAGAGTTACTTGTAGTGGTTGATCATCATCTGGTCCTACATCTTACTAAACACAAAACAGATAATTCCCTGAGACTATAGTGAGTGAGAGAGAGAAAAGAATAAAAAAGCAAAGCAAACAAAAGGCTCAGTTTATTGCATGTAGTCATGAAGTCACCTACATTATATGTGATTGAAAGGGACAATCTTAAGCTGAGGGTTCCTAAATTTATCAGAACGAGGCACTGGATACTTGAAGTAAGAGCTCTTTGAAGCTGATGTACTACAGAATAAAACACATTCTTTCTCTGGGAAAGAGAAAGTCAAGATATTGTGGGGGCAAAGGGGACAATGGAGCCTGTGAAACAAGGGTCAGAGCTGAAGGCTTCAGCTAGAAGCAAACGACACATAGGTATTTTAATTAAAAAAAGAAATCAGTCAGGAATTCAGTTTCCAGAGTCAGAATTCTGCATGCAGGCTGCTGCTATGAAAAGCTCTCAATTGTGTGGTTTTTATTGTTCAATATTATATTAAAATTTTTTAGGCTCTTCAGGTCAAGGCCACTTTTAAAAGGTTAAAAGCTACTCAAGAGGATTGCCATATCCATAAAAGGAAATGAGATTAAGCATAAAGACTGATGGAGGGAAAACAATAATTTAGATAAACTGCTACTGCCTTTAAAATGTTTGGCTTTTATCAGGGCAAAGAAATTCAGTGATTCGTACACTGTTTGTTGTACCCTAGAAAGATCCCTGAGAGGCAAGTAGTTTCCTTGCTTTCATTGGTGCGTCTTAGACAAGACTCCAGCTTTCTTTGGTTATGTCCTCTCTAATGGTTGGGGAGAAGTAATTGCCAGGCTCCAACTTCCATCTGTCAACTCATGACCTTGCTGGCTGTGCATCTGTAACGTCAGACA
The DNA here is from genome assembly GCF_950005125.1 of Chionomys nivalis. Taxonomy (NCBI): domain Eukaryota; kingdom Metazoa; phylum Chordata; class Mammalia; order Rodentia; family Cricetidae; genus Chionomys; species Chionomys nivalis. Next base: position 51,666,661 of record NC_080103.1, on the reverse strand, counting down.
CTGTTGTCATGGAAAGAATTATGATATTTCAATCGAATATACTGCAATGTTAACAAATGCAGAACGGGTACTGGATCCCATGGACGGGGTGAGGAAGCGCGTTTCTGAGATCCTGTAGAATAGTGAGGGGGACTCTCCCATTCATCTCAGCTACTGACCACCAACTGAGAAAGTCTTTGTCTTACAAAGCGAAAGCTAGATCAGAACCTCATACCTGAACGGATTCTTAAAATCAAAACAATGGAGACCAACACCATTCCTTGCCTGCCTCCACTACTGTGTTATACATGCTATCATTGTCCTCTGGGTGACTATGGAACGCCTGACCTCACTGGAACGGTTCCATAGCTTCCATGCTTGCTCAGTAGACTTACATGCTGGTTTCAGCTCCTGTTTGGAAAACTGAACCTGTAGAATGTGGATCTCTTAGAGCAGGTTGGGTCAGCCAAAGGAATGGTAGCATCATGGCAGATTGATATTTCCTGGAAAACCTGTGCTTATCCAACAGCAAGTTTTTTTTTTTTTGTTTTGTTTTTTTTTCCTTGACAAGAACGTGAGAGGTAAGTTGGTATGAAAGTTTAATTTGATCTTCTGTGGAAACTGGATCTGGCCTGACAACGTTAAAATGGATAGAAATAATATTCCAGACACTGAAAATTTATTTTTGTTGTCCTGAGTCTGAACAATTAAGCGTTCTAATCAGTAAGAGGGTCTAAAATTTCTATTCTCGAGACATCACCCTTAACAAAGACTCTTTGTGCTTACGTGCCCTTCACGTTTATGTGCTCTAAGGCGAGAATTGAGGGTGTGGATATTGAAATGATCGGGTTTCTTGGATTCTGAGATGGCAAACCAGAGCAGATACATTTGAGAGGCATTGGCAGTGCAGAAGCAATGAAATCAAAGCCAAGCAAATTCACCCCTCAACACCCTCAATGTAATTGACCCTGACTAAAGTAAATCCTGCTACGAAATACATAGTGTACAGATGAATAAATTAAGGGATGAGTATTCACGGTGTAAAAGAGTCTCCCAGAATTCCCCGAGGGTTCTTCTCCAGGCTGAGCTTCAGTAGTTCATGTAAAGTGTTTATGTACAGACCATTAGCTGTTTGACAGGCAGGCCAGAGATGCAGGTAGAGGGAGGAGGTACCCAAACAGTAGTGGAGTCTCTGGTACTCAGGTTCCAAGTCTTGTCAAAGACATTAATAAGACAATAACAGAAGTCAGGTCAAAGCATGGTATTGACATAGAAGATATGCTTCATACGTTGGTGCTCTTGGAGGGATATTTGTGTGATGAAGTCTTAAGTGTTAGCTTGGCCAACTGTTAAACTGGTCTTGCATGAGTTTTGTGGCCTTTCTGAACTCCAACCTTCTAGAGTTACAGGAGTTTATATGCCATAATTGATACACATATATGCTTATACATAGGTAAATATATTCATAGGTAATATTACACATTTGCATACATGTAGCACTTAAACAGCCTGGTACACAGTACATACTATGTATAGATTTCTGCAATAATCCTAGAAAGATATAAAATATTAAGTATTCCCCAAGATATCTCTCTCTCTGTTTCTGTCTCTCTGTCTCTTGCTCTCTCTCTCTCTCTCTCTCCTCTCTCTCTCTCTCTCTCTGAAACACTCACACAACCCAACAAAATACTCTTTAGTTCTGAAAAGAAAAAAAGTGCTCAAACATTGCAAAAATGAGTATTTTCTCTTTGGGTTTTCTAAGTAAGTCAATCTGTAATTTATCTCTTTGAAATGATTGCTTATAGTTTAGTTTTCCGTGTCTTTGGAAAAAAATGCAAGATTGGGAAGTGCACAGAGGCAACCAAGAATGTAAAGTCTGTTGGTTTTTCTGTTACTAAGCTTTGGGGCACCTATTTTTAAATTAGTTATTTTAAGAAGAATAGTACCAGGTTGAAATGCAGCTTGATTTGTGGTCGAAGAAAGCTGAACTTCTTGCTTGGTTGACTTTGCATGAGTCACACAAGAGTGGACGTGTCCTGTGTGTTCTATCCACTGCAGCTGCTGAAGCACAGCTCTCAGTTTAAGATGGACATTAATTGATATTTTCAAAGCGAACAAGCAGCAACCGAGATGTCCTGGCCTGCCCTCCTGGTCTAGTGAAATGGTCAAATGATTGAGTTTAATAGGCTGCCAAACAGGAAGTACTGATAGTGTGTCTGACAGCTGGCAGTGTGCATGCTCGAGCCTCGGAGAGTCACTAGCTCTAGAGAGAGCACGGGCTGATTGGAACTGAGATAGCTCATTCTGGGGTCCTGTGCACTACCCCGGTTCTGAACGAGGCACATAAGAATTCCCAAGTGTTTAAAGGACCACAAATGATACTTGTTCAATTATAAAATAGTGCCCTAATAGTCAATATATTCTCCTCTTAACTCCGTCAGCCTCTCCCCTACTTGGAATCAGTTTCAGTGTCTTGCAGTGACTCTGGTCAGGAGAATAGACCTCCCCTCATACTCTGACCAATGTCTTGTTTGGATCCAGGTTGAGAAAAAGTATTCTTTTTGTTCCTCCGAGTTTCTGAGTGAATCCCAGTAGAAGTGGGCATAGAAATAGTTCTTAAGTTCAGGACATACTTGAAGCTTTCCACCAGCCTGGGAACACAAGTGTTTAGGTGGTTTGATCTTCACCTAGCTTCTTAGCAGGCTGTCAAATTATTAAGTTTCAATGTATTATTTTTTTTTTAAATATATAAGTGATTTTTGGATCATGTTCTCAGGGACATTCTTCAAATTCAAATTCAAAAGCTGTGTTTGTACTTCTAAAACCAGCCATTCATGATCTTACCTCAGGGTTCAGAGATCTTTGAGGAAGATCTGGTGGGTGACTTTAAGAAAGCAGCATTTTCCAGGAACAACAGGGCAGACGCCCATATGAACTTGCAGCGACTGTCACAGCATGCTCAAGACCTACATAAACTCCTGCCAGGCAAAAGCCGGGAAAGGAGAATACACAATCCTGCCGCTGGCTGAGGAACTGCAAACATTTGCTAGCTGTGGGGAGAGGTAGACTTGGTTGTTACTGTCGCTGTGTGTGACCATGGTAGCAGAACGCAAAGTAGAGCAGGACCCGAGTTCAAGACTAACTGCTCAATGCAAGCTGGTGTCAATGGGGGAGAGAAACAAAGACGACAATAGCAACAGCAAGAACATAAGACAGAAGAATCTCTAAGCTGGGTGGGAAGTTGGAAGTGTGGTAAGGGAAGGAGTTTGTGCAAATTTACATTGTTCAAAACACATTGTATGAAATTCTCAAAGAATTATAAACATTTCAAAAAAGAGCAGGAGGAAGAATGCTGCTTAAATGGGAGGTAGTGTCACCCTTCAGTCAGACCAGTGTTGCACACAGCATTCCCAACACACTCAAAGGCTGAGAACGTCATACTGAGAGATGACAATGTATGAAATCTGCCTTTGCTTCTTAAGGAACCTGGTCTCTCAGCTTTGACTGATCTGCTGTTCTTCTCTAGTTAAAACACTAACCATCCTGGCACTTAATACGGTATAGTTGAGCAATTTATTCATGTAGTTGCTTGTTTAGTGGGTCTTCATGGCTAGACGGTGAGTGTGCTCAGGGCAGAGACTTTGTCTCTGGCTCATTGTTAGAGATGTGCGTCTTACACAGAGAAGGTACACAGAGAAGGGTGACACATATATAATGGCAAAATTTCTGCTCTTGTTCTTCTCAGTGGTAATAAGTATCCACATGACAGAAGCCCTGCTGAAGTTTTTATTTACCAATTTTCACTTTCAGGCATATGTACTGGTATAATGGCTCATACATGTGCAGAAAAGAAATGAATGAAATATGAAATGTTCCCCCAAAATATTCCCAGAAGCAATGATATTAACTGACTCTCAGAGGCATTCTGACACTTGCCATCATGTGGCTAAATAATGGACAGTGTTCTTGGTTTTCTCAAGGCTTCAGATAGTGTCCACTGACTTGTAGATGTAGACAGAAGTCCATGCGCTTCCCCTCTGTCTTCTCCTCAGTCCCTGGTAAGTTCTAATGTTTACTCTTGGTATGTTTTTGTGGTTGTTGTTTTAGTTTTCTATTGACTTATGCTACTGCTTGACATTCTATGTAACAGGATGCTTCATTCACTGGCCTTAGACTCACTTTCCCCCTGAAAGTGGAGATGAGAAAAATCGGTTCATATACAGTCTTTCCTCCCCTCCTGTTGACGTAGGTCAACTGAACCATTATGCTGACATTTTTAGTGAGGGAATTTTACATGCAAACATTATTTTCATAACTTGTAGATTTATATTGTTACATTGCTATCACTCACATTTGAGTTCAGTAACCATAAACAAATCTTTCATACATTGTTTATTGTTTGACTTAAAAATATAAAACTCTGAAATAATACATAAACTGTATAGTTTCATGTTTATTATTGTCTCTAGACTTGTAGGGGGCATTAGACACACGAAGAAAACAGCGTATCACATATTGAATGAAAAATCTGATAAATAAATGCACACACACGTCCCAACAATTGCCCAAATAATATAACATTGGACTTTGCTTTACATTTCACTATGAATTCTTTGACTTCTGTGTTCTCGTCTGCATTATCATCCCCCAATTAATATAAATCATATTTCCATAAAGGTCTCTCATTCCATTCTAATTTATACTTATGACATTTTTAGCCTGTTGGTCATCATAGGATTTTTTCAATGTATTTGTGGGTTGGTTAAGTTGTTCTGAGATACTTTTTCTTAGATTATGTTTTCTCTTCTTATATTTTTTTGAGATTTTTTTCATATTATTAGAATATGCCAGGTAAACTTTCTGATTTCTTTTATCTAAAATTGCATTTAATACAGAATTCTGTGTTTAAAGATGGCTCTTTAGCCCTTAATCCTCTGTCACTGACAAAAGCAATTGATTACAATCTATTCTCTCATTTCCTGTTCAGTAACCATTATTCTTCACCCCTGAAAGTCTGTGAAGATTTTCCTTCCTGTTTTTTTATTCTAAAGTTTTACACAGGTTAGTATTTATTCTACGTTTTTCTCGACTTGACATTTATTGGATTTGTTAATCATTACATTAGTATTTTTTTTTCTGTTGGAGAAAAATGTTATTCATTTTCTTTTGTTATTTCTTTGCCTATTTCAGGTCCTTTCTTGTATTTATTGTCTCCTAATACCTATATACACACATGTTTAAGGTTTTCTGAATTTGTGCTCTATATGTACTTTTAATGTATCTAAATTTATTTTTCCAAGGACTCAAGGGATCCTCTTTTATACTGCAAAATAGTATAGTCTTGAATTTGGATAATAATTGAATTCATTGGATAAAAATTGGAAATAGAATAATTAAAAATCTTAAAACATTAAAAATGTATATTATTTTTAAATTGTGTGTGTATGTGTGTCTGTGTGTCTGTGTCTGTGAGTGTGTACACATATGGGTATGTACACACGAGTTCATGTACCCTCTAAGGCCAGAAGAGAAAGTCATATCCCCTGCATCTGGAGTTACAGGTGGTTGTGAGCCACCGAATATAAGGAACCAGGAAGTGAACTCAGGTCCTTTGGAAGAACAGTTTGTGCTCTTAACTGCTAAGCCATCTCTTCATGCCCTGAATTTTTAATGTTTTCTTAATTCTTTCCATTACAGATGTTTCCATAGAGAAACCTTTTTATTTTACACTTATCCTTTTTTCTTTCATTTTGTTTTCTTTCGATGTTTGGTAATCTTGGAAAGATAACTAATTTTTTGTGCAAAAATACTACTTCATTAACATACTGGCTGGTATAGGTAACGTTCAGGATGAAATAGACTATTTTATCAAAGAGGACAGTATCCTAAATGGGAAGGAAGCCACCAGGCTCTGTGTCAAAGGCAAACTCAATTAACAGGTGGCTTTTTCTTTCTAGAACATGAACAGGCTTGGGGCTCCACAGCTGTCAATCAAGTCAAATAAAAAGGGGCAGCTTAGCCTAGATTTAAGAGCTTGCATGAAGAAAGCAATTCCCATCTTTATTATACCTTCTCCTCCCATGTCTTTTGGGTTGTTTCTGATGCTGGCTTTTGTCTAATAAGGACCCAATTTGAGTCCTTTCTGCAAGGTTTTCCTCAAGCTCTGGTTTGCTAATGTTGATCCCTTTCTCTTTCCCTACCTTTTCTTGATTCTTCCTTCCTCTCTTTCTCCCTCCCTCCCTTTTTCCTCTCTTCCTCTTTCTCTCTCTTCTTATCTTTTTTTAAAATTAGTAATAAGGTTTTAAATTTATTGTTTTTGTTTGTTTCTGGTGGGTATTGCCATTTCTTTAGGGATTTAGAATAGAACAGTCAGGAGGCCAAAGACATTTTATCCATCACCTTGAGCTAAGGAAGCCATGCTGCGGTCCTAGCATTGTTCTGAGCATCATCTCACCTGACTAACACTCATCCAGCTGCTCACAAACACATAAACCTAGCTGTAAATGGGAAAATTCCCAGACAATGGCGATTTCTTAGAAAATTAGTTAACAACCTTCCTCAAGACCCAGCAGTACCACTTTTGGGTATAAATTCAAAGGACGCTCGCTCAATCGTACCACAAGGACATGTGCTCAACTATGTTCATAGCAGCATTGTTTGTCATAGCCAGAAACTGGAAACAACCTAAATGCCCCTCAACTGAAGAATGGATAAGGAAAATGTGGTACATTTACACAATGGAATACCATACATTAGGGAAAAATAATGACATCTTTGAAATTTGCAGTCAAATGGATGGAGCTAGAAAACATCATATTGAGTGAGGTGACCCAGATCCAGAAAGGCAATTATCATATGTACTTACTCATAAGTGGTTTTTAAACATAAAGCAAAGAAAACCAGCCCACAAATCACAATCCCAGAGAACCTAGACAACAATGAGGACCCTAAGAGAGACATATATGGATTTAATCTACATGGGAAGTAGTAAAAGACAAAATCTCCTGAGTAAATTGGGAGCATGGGGACCAATGGGAGAGGGTTAAAGGGGAGGGAGTGGAGTAGAGAAAAATGTATAGCTTAATAAAAATCAATAAAAATTCCCATACAAGTTCCCTAAACCTTGCTAAATATTCTTCATGTATCAAGTAGGGATTAACAGTGTTACAGGCTTTAGATGATTCTAAATTGTTCTTTGAAACTCTTGGCAGTTTCATGTGTGTATAGATCACTCGACACTGTTGAGAGGTGCCTGACTGGAGAAGGCAGGGATAAAAGCGCAAGGGAAAGTGTTGGATTTGACTTTGAGAAGTCACATATTTTTGTTAGTTGGTCTTGATCAACTGTACTTTGGATTAGCCAGGAAAATAATTGATGTAGCTCGAGAGCCAAGAATGATAGCACGTGAAGATCTGTGAAGAATTGGCAGGATCCCAGATCTCCGGGGAAAAGCCAATGGAGTACCTATTTTTAAAAGGGAATGAAAAGTTGTTTGAGAATGAATGACCTTTGTGTAAAGAAAAAGCAATGCATATGGAATACCTTAACTCAGATAAATTTTAGATGATCTTGAGTAGCAATGGAAGTGATGAGGAGAGGAATCTGGTCCACACCCATTACATCACCAGAACATTAGGTACTCAGAGTAGACTGCACTTTTTATTGAAAAAAAATGTTAAATGTAATTTTTAATGTATTATTATTATGTACAGATATTTTATTAGACTTTTTATTAAGGATGTAGTTGAATAAAGACATCCAGGTTTGGACATATTGCTTACTACAGTTGAAGTGTATCTTGTCATCTAGATAAAACTGTTCAGATTTGTTCAGACATCAAGTCCTTTTTTTCTGTTTTTTTTTTATTTTGTTTGTTTGTTTCTTTCTTTCTTTCATTCTTTCTTCTTCCTCCTCTTTCTCCTTGATTGTCTTCTTCCTTTTTTGGTTTTTCAAGACAGGGTTTGCTGTGTAACAGCCCTGGCTGTCCTGGAACTCACTCTATAGACCATGCTGGCCTCACACAGAAATCTGCCTCCTACTGTATCCCTTGTACTGGGATTAAAAGTGTGCATCAGCACCGCCTGGCCCTCCAGTCCTTCTTTAATAATATGAAGCATACAGATTAGTTTAAATTTTTGCTCATGAGATAAACATGGTAGTGACTCCTTTACCTCAGAATTAAAAATTGAATACATAGTGATTCCAGGAGACTAAATCATATCCCAATATCAACCTAAATAATGTGAAATGGGTTCTCATATTTTGTTTTAATTAAAGAACAGAGATTCCCACAGGTTTGAAGTGGGAGGAGTTATTGGTCAGGGATTGTATTGAAGAGGGTCAAAGGTCCCTTAGCATCCCTAGTCAGTATTCATTCACTCTCAGATCGTACCTGGCATTTGTGTCATTGCTTTGCCTTCTGGGATCTACTGTTACCCTTCTTCAGATTCCAATTCCTCCACTCATCCTTCAAGTTTAAACCTAGGAACCCCCCTTGCCTCATACGCTAATTTCCCTGTCTTCTGCGTTTCTTCAGTATTTTGCATTCAGATACAATCAACACCAGTTGAATGTCTGTGACCTAGTAGATATAATACCATGGAAGAAAAGCCATGTCACAGGACCACAATCTCAATGCAATTATCCTTATTCTCTCATTTAAGGAAGATTAGTCCCAAGAAGGTAATGTGAATTGTTCAAGGTTTCAGAATTAGCAAGTAGTAAATTTTGGTGTAAACTACAGTTTTCTACAGTTTTTTTTTTTTCTATCGTTGAGCTTTAAATTCTCAAGAGCAGAAAAATAACTCATTTATCCCTTGATCTTAAGAGCAACACAATGCCTGGCATATGGTCAAGCCCTACTTGATGAACAGACAAATAAATGAATAAACAAGTAATAAAGTCACATTAACTGCAAGCTGTACTGAAGTATGAGTAATTTCCTTTTGTCTTCTCTTTTCAAGCTCGCATCCAATAGGCATTCATTAACATTCCCATCTCCATGCTTGCCTCGGATTCTGGCTTATGTAGCAGCGTTGTGAAAGAGTGATGGGGAAAACATGGACCGTGAAAAGAGTTCTAAGAATGAGATGTGCTGTGGGTAGGTACAGCATGCTGATGGTTTGCTTCTAAAGCTTCATATAATGTTGAGAATAATCGGGCCACTCCACTCTTTCATTAGCTATATATTTATAATTTTTATGTGTAAAACTTCATCAGTCATTATGGATAGACATGGCTGCTGACATCAAGCTCAAAATCTCAGTAGAAGACAGGGTGCATGGGTCCCCAGTGGTGCACACAAAATGAGCAAGTACCAGTGCTTAAGGAGACAATACTCTAAACAGTGGCTTTCCACTTGTGAGACGCAACCCCCTTGGGGTTCTATTGACTTTTTCACAGGGGTTAAATATCAGATATCAACATTACAATTCATAGCAGTAGCAAACTTACAGTTATGAAGTAGAAACGCATGACTGGGGGTCACCACAACGTGAGAAACTGTATTAAAGGGTTTCAGAGTTAAGAAGGCTGAGAACCACTGCTCTAAAGAATTGAGCAGTGAATGAGACCTTGGAACGGGCCTGTTAGAGGTCAGGTGTTTAGTGATTGGTGAGTAGTGTTTTTTAAGGGTTAGAGCCAAGTCTCTTGACTTCTTTATATACTCATCTAGTTAACATGCACTTGGATGCATTTTCCATACCGCGTACTCTTCTAGGCGTTGAGCTATTCACCATGACCCTACTTGCATCTCTTTCTTAAATACATGCATACCAGACTTGATTCGTAAAGATGAATTGACTCTCAGGACTAGAAAGGGCCTTTAAAGATCATAAGGTCCCCCTCATCTTCAGTTCTAATGTCTAGGACAGTGGTCACTATCAAGATGTTGTTAATGGGTTGCCGGGCGGTGGTGGCGCACGCCTTTAATCCCAGCACTCGGGAGGCAGAGGCAGGCGGATCTCTGTGAGTTCGAGGCCAGCCTGGTCTACAAGAGCTAGTTCCAGGACAGGAACCAAAAGTTACGGAGAAACCCTGTCTCGAAAATCCAAAAAAAAAAAAAAAGGTGTTGTTAATGTGACTAATGATATCCTCATTACTGTGAGCAAATGCCAGAGAAAAGGCAATTTAAGGGAGAAAAGGTTTATGGGGGTCACAGTTGGAGGGTGATGGCCCATCATGGTGGGGAAGGTACGCTGGCAGGACTTGAGTTGCCTGGCCCCATTACATGTACAGCCAGGAAGCAGAGATGGCTAAATACTGCTGCTTGGCTCGAGTTCGCACTTAAATGGAATTCTGACCCAGCCCTTGGGATGGTGCTGCCCACACTTAGGCTCTGACTTCAGTGAGCCTAATTGAGATAATCCCTCATGGATATGCCCAGATGCTTGTATTTTTGGTGATTATCTATCCTGTCAAGTTGATAATCAATATTAACCATCATACGTGGCTTGTGTTAGACCCAGCACTATAAGGGAGTGGTGAGGGAATGTTTTCTTCACTCTTGTGCTCGTAATCTGGTGTTTGTAAAGACAAATGGAAGAAATACAAATTGAAAACCAAGTCTGCTAACTTACTTGACAGACCGTGGCAGGAAGATTGTGTGTTTAAAGGCAGCCTAGGCTATACTGTAAGCCCCTTTCACACATGGACAGCACGCACGTGCACGCGCGCGCGCACACACACACACACAGGGGGGGGGAGAGAGAGAGAGAGAGAGAGAGAGAGAGAATTCTGGGACAGAGAATGAAACCTTAATGTTTATTTAACTTTGCTGTCTTACTAGAGGGCTAGTCCCTGATTTAGAACTAGGGATGAATACTCCCCATTGGCATTTACAAAAGAAAAGAGAGATGTAGATGCCTCAAAACCAGACATATCTAACAAAAATGATTTTGTAGGAACAAATGTTTGCCTTGAGACTGAAAACCTGCCACATTTCATGGTAGCCTAATATGTCTTTATGGTGACAGAATAGCTGATGACTGACAGATGATTAGCGTGTTGAAAATAGCATTCGGAGACATATCTAGGGAGAGTCTTCCACAGGAGGGGTTTGTGAGGGTCTCGGGGACAATTGTACTCAGTGTGTGTGTGTGTGTGTGTGTGTGTGTGTGTGCATACACATGTGTGTGCATGTGTGGTGTGTACATGTGTGTATATATTACATAGTATATACATATAGATATAGTATTCTACTGTCTTTGTCTAAAAAAACACCAAAAGGCATGGTAAGGCAGGGCAGGCTGGCGTCATTCTCCTGTTATAGATAGTATACACAGTGAATGTCCAGTTTCTTTCTCTCTTTTTAGCCATTTCGTTTGTTTTTCACCAAATGCTCTTTCGAGCCCTGGCCCCTCAAGCCAGGTCTCCTCTTCTCATCAGCACATCCAGAGGCCACGCCTTCCCCCAACTCTGGCTTCCAGAAAACAGAGGCTCATTGCTTATGCTGCGATTTTGATAACCTAACTGGCAGAACAGTTATTCAAATTTTAAGCTTCTGAATGCAGCAAGATCAACCTGGCCTATCCACATAAATAATTTTGACACAATAAGTATGCGAGAGCGATGATAACCGATAAGTGAAGCAATTACCTTGCTTTTTTGGATTATATTAAATGAAGATTCTGATAGAGTAATGAAAAGAGACAAAGCAGACAAAAGTCTGTGGCGGAGCTTTTGGGCACTGCGTTATCTCTATTATACCATATTGAAATAGAGACGCTCACCAATCATGCACTTCTACGTAACTTCTGGCTTCTAACAGCGAACAATGAATAAATTGTCACAAGACAATAACTGATAAATTAGGATTGGCAGTGCTCTTTAAAAAACATAAATAAACTTCGTAGTCACCCCCTTTCCTTTGAAAAGCAACTTTTGGGGGATTTGGGGGGAAGGTAGGGGGGTGGGAGGACTCTATGACAGCAATGCTTTCTCTCTTCCCTTGCCCCTAGTCCCTTCCTGATACTTGTCCTGAGTGATTCACCATAGAGAATAAAGACTTTGTTCTGCCTTCGTCATTCAAATTCTACCGGTCCTGATTTGGAACGTGGATTGATTGTCTGGAATTCATAGTACCCATTTACTTGTAAAAAGCTTGCTTTCCGTAAACAACAAGTACCCCAAACCAAAGACTTGAGTTTTCTTCGGGGATATAATATTCACCTGAAGGGGTAAGCCTAGGAGTTCTTTCCAAATATGCATAGAGAGGCCCTGAAAGCGGAAGTGGAATATACAGATCGAAAGGCTTCAGAGTCCCTAGGTTCACCTCTTTGAATTCTCCTAGCTTGTCCCAGCTTCTTTTAAAGGCCACAGGCAAAAGTGTATGTTGGTGGGCTAAAGTATAGCAAGTTCCTTGAATTTTGAGTCACAGCAGGATGAAATTTCTTTTTAGTTTGTATGCGATGGGAGTGTGTGTGTGTGGGGGGGGGGGGGCGGGTCAGAGATAACCTGAGGTTTCCTCAGTCATTCTCCACCTTAGTTTTTTTATTTTTTCTCACAGACTTTCTTGCTGAAGCTGAAGCTCCTCTTTGGTGAAGTTGGCTTCTCAGTGAGCCTCAGGGATTCACCTGCCTCTGCCTTCTCAGGGCTGGGATTGCAAGCATGCCACCACACCAGGCTCTTTATGTGGATTTTGTAGATTGAACTCAGGTTCTCATGCCTGCAGGGCAACTCTTTAGTGATGAAACCATCCCGTGGTCCCCCATGCCCCACCCAACCCCCAGTACCCCAAGTTTCTTACAACTCACACATCCTTTCATGATGGCCTATCCTGGAAGAGAACACACTGCTGCCACTGTTGGCCTCTTAAATTATAGAAAGCATTGAGTGAGCAAATGTGTTTTCTCATGGGAATTGTTCTGACTCAGTATCTTAGAAAGGTCCATCCACTCAGCAGACTTGTGTTTTTCTTTTCTTTTCTTTTCTTTTCTTTTCTTTTCTTTTCTTTTCTTTTTTTCTGATGGTCTGTGGTGTCAGAAGGTAGGACGGAGGAAGGAATAATATTTTATTTTTTTTCAGAATTCTAGCACTGGCTGCCAAAGCCAATTGTATTAACATGCTGCCCCCAATGAGTCAGAGAAGGCAGTTGAAATGGGGCATCGTGGGGCAGAATTCAAGATTCCGATTGCTATTTACTGTGGGTTTAAATTGGCTGAGCTTGGAAGAAGCGTATCACCTATGAAATGGGGAATAATACGAGTTCAAGGAGCCACGGGCATGGTACAGATGTTTCTACGGACCTGATTGGAAGACAGTGTATACCAGGGTTCAGAGACACCCCTACTAATGCTGCCTTTGGCTTTACCCACAGGATGGACTTTCAGACTAGGAAGTGGTAATGGCAAGATGGGCCAGCCTAGTTCCACAAGCACAAATATGGGAACAAACATCCTTATCAGTCTGTTCTGGCACACATGGTCATTTATCTCATCCCTCATTAGAAACAACAACCACAAAACCCAAACCATTCACATGGTCACTTTTCAAAATGAAAGGACCAATAAATTTATCAAAAATAAATCGCATTTGATGAAATTATAATCATTACAGGGTTTAAACTAACATTTGCTCTGTTTATTCAAGTCCCAGTCTTACTGCATGGGTAAAGAATTTGCCTTTAAAGACAAGGAAAACAACAACAGGGAAACGAAGCTCAGTGCCCACAACAAAGACCAGACTCTCGCTTGTTTTTGCGTGAGCTCCTTCACAACAGCCCACACTGCCAGTGCTCAAGCCTCCGGACCACCAGTTACACAAAGTTAGCAACAGTTGTGCTGAGAGAAACCCAGGATGTGGAGGAGAGAGGAAGGAGGGGAAGGAGAGGCTGATGTTACTCATCTGAATGCCAGGCCTGCTTTGGCACTTGCTTAGAGATTTTTACCACTTTCAGCACACATGGAGCTGGTTCAAGCTGATTTTGTATAATTTATCTATTGTGGTTTACTTAAATGCTTTGTTTCTTCCTGTAATTAAAACATAGCAGTTATTGTTACTTGGAATAAAAGCAAATACTATTTATTCATTTTTACATGACCACTCCTGCTTTGCCTCCCTCCTTCCCAATTGGAGACACTAGCAACCTTCAAGTATATGTGTCTATGACTGCCTGTAACTCGGTATCAGAGGTTTCTGATGGGACAGTTCAAAATTGCCATGGTTAGTCAAAGGCAGAAGCCCAGAGTCCCCCAAAGCTTCCCTCTGTTCACAGATGCTGATCACCACAGTACCCCAATGCTCTGGCCAGTGTTACATCAATTTGACACAGGCTAGAACCATCTGAGAGGAGGGAACTTCAACTGATAAATGCCCCCCTCCCTGAGATCGAGCTGTAGGCAGGCCTGTAGACCCATTTCTTAATTAGTGATTGATGTGAGAGGGTCCAGCCCCTTGTGGGTGAGGCCATCCATGGACTGACGATCCTGGGTTCTTTAAGAAAACATGATGAATAAGCCATTGAGAACAAGTCAGTAAGCAGCACCCCTCCATGGCATCTGCATCAGCCTCTATGTTTGTGCCCTATTTGAGTTCTTGCCCTGACTTAATTTGGTGATGAACAGTGATGTTGAAGTGTAAGCCAAACCAACCCTTTCCTCCCCAATTTGCTTTGGTCATAGGGTTTTGTCATAGTACTATAAAGACACCCACATATTTTCTATAGTGCTTAATACTCTCCAACCCAGGCACAATGAAGGGCACACCCATGGCTTCCCTGTGCCTATTTTGATTGGCTGATACCTGCTATAGTTATTAATATCACCATAACTATTTCACATTACAGACAAGTACAAAAAATAGAGCTAGATTTTAGTCCCTAGCGATGTTTCTGTATGTATCTTTTTAAAGAAGCCAAATCATAAGCAATAGCATTGAAGCAGGCAAACTTAAGAACATTGAAACCTTTTAATCGGTGCACTTTTATGGGCAACTCTTAGTATATTTAATAAAGTCCATAAGCTACAATTTTGAGTGGCTGTTATACATATGGAGAAGACTCAGGGATTTTTGAAACAGCTAAACATCCTGCTAACGTCTTGCAGCATAGTATTTTGATAACTAATAAAATAGGATAACAAAAAAATAAAAATATTGATCTTGCCCACCATTCAGAGGAACACCAATATCCTTCTATTTGGATGCACACCTTCCTAAGCCTGGATGGAGGGGGGAGGGCCTTAGACTTCCCCCACAGGGCAGGGTACCCTGCCCTCTCTTAGGACTGGAGGGGGAGGAGGGAGGGTGAGTGGGGAAGCGGGAGGGAAGTGGGAGGAGGGGAGGAAGTGGAATTTTTGATTGGTATTAGTTATAAAGTAATAAAAAAATTAAAAAAAGAACTAAGAAAAAATACCAGACCTTCCCATTGTTCCTCACAGAAATAAAGTTTACAGAAAATCTAGATAATATCCTGAAATAGTCCAGGATCTAAATATAAAATATCACTTTTGTGTTATATCCTTTTTGAGCACTTTATTTCAATGAGGAATAAGAGAAAGTGCCTCAGATGGGATTATTAGACCTCTGGCTACTACTGAACGAGAGTATCTTATGGTCTGAGCTGGGGTACTCATTGTTCACAGGGAATCTTCCCCACTGAGCTCATCAATAGCTCTTCTGTGTCACTTTTGTCATGTTGGGGCTGCCATGATGCTTGTGTGGCTAGGGTATAGGTTTCTAGAAGAGGTAAATTTAGTTGTCCCTACTCCAGAGGGCGTGACAATAGATGTATTCTCTGACCAGCTCCCCCAGGGGTCTGTCTTCTTAGTTATTGCTGTCCAGCATATTGATCACTTTGCTACTATTTGTTAAAAACCACCTAGCAGTCGTCTTTTTTATTTTTATTTTTTAACCTACCTATGGTGGCTTTTGCTAAAATGACCTCTCCATTCTCCGTATAACACCCTTCAGCTCTTTATTATTTTTCAGTTGTTGATATTCTTTCTATGAGGTAGGAACCAGGGACTACTTGGTGAG